>NC_090265.1:1288365213-1288445213 GCF_040414725.1 Anabrus simplex
TAGGAGCTAAAATAATAATAATAATAAACCGATTAGACGATATGGTTTTGGTTTTTGTGAGGTGAATGGAAGAAAGTATATTACATAGAAGAGTTGTAGTTTCGGTTTAGAGCATAAAAGCAACAAAGGGAAAACGGCGAGATAATGTTAGCCTCCATTTTTAATTATCCGAAAGAAAGACCACATTTTTTCTGGCTGCGATTAGAGGAGTTCAGAGACGTTTACTTCACACACAGGGGCTTCCAAATTGACTTCAGAAATGTTTCTTCTCCTTCGCTTTTTCCCAATTGATTGGGGTCAGTGTTTGGTGTTTACTTTGCCCAGTTTTACAGCCGGATACTCTTTCTGATACCAGTAGTGTGCGGAGGGATGTAGGCCTATACAAATGTTTTGTCGTTGTTGGTAGTGTAATGTGTTGTATGTAGATGAAAAGAAATGTACTAAGAATACCACAAACACCTACAGTAGTTCCCGAACCAAACGTTTTTATTATACACTGTTAAAATCCTCGGCCAGATCCTCGTAATACACACAGCACCGCCAGTGGTGAGCGCCGATGTGGAAGGCCGAGACAACGGTGTCAAGGCACCCTAGCTGCAGACATGAAGAATGCTCAGCTGACACCAAACGTTGCGTCGGATCACTTAAAATAGCTTTCGTCGATCCAAAGAGCCGCCCTGTACCTGCGGGAAAACGCTGTTGAAGGAGAAGAAGTTAAAATTCTCGGCCTGGCCCTGAATCGAACCACGGGCCCTTGCAACCAAATGCCAGTACGCTGGCCATTCTATCAAGAAACCAGCACTAATAGGTACAACAGATAAACACGGAAATGTATACAATTTGGACTTCCCATAAGTACTATGCAAGAATTGATTTTTCATGTTTTGCAACAGCAACCTGCGCACTAACACCAACAGAAGGACAGTGTTCTATTTCTTGATATGGGGTCACGGATGAAGTGAGATGAATTCATATGGCAGGTTTTTACTGCCGGATGCCCTTCCTGACACCAACCTCAGTCGAAAAGCTAATGAAGATGAAATGAACGATAGTGAATGAAATTGGGTTGGGAGGTGGAAGGAATCGACTGTGGCCTATGAATAGTAACTGTCCCCGCATATGGCTGGAAGTGAAAATGGGAAACCACAGAGAAAGATTCTCAGGACAGCCGACAGTGGAGTTCGAACCCACGCGTCTCCTGAACGTAGAGCTTCAATGTTCCTCATTACCACGCGTTCCCACTCATCTCGGTACTAAAAGCAAGACAATATTGTGTTTAATTATTTATAAATTTTACGTCCGACTCGTTGGCTGAACGGTCAGCGCACTGGCCTTCGGTTCAGAGGGTCCCGTGTTCGATTCCCGGCCGGGTCGGGGATTTTAACCTTAATTGGTTAATTCCAATGGCCCGGGGGCTGGGTGTATGTGTTGTCTTCATCATCATTTCATCCTCATCACGACGCGCAGGCTGCCTACAGGCGTCTAATAGAAAGACCTGCACTTGGCGAGCCGAACCCGTCCTGGGATATCCCGGCACTAAAAGCCATACGACATTTCATTTCATTTATACATTTTACATCATATTTCCATATTGAACTATTTCGCACAAATTGATGCTTTCATGGCCTATATATTATGATAATATCAGGTCTATTTCTGAGAGATTCTTCTTTCTTATATACCTAGTTTTAGTTACTATATTTTCAACTGACGTGGAGTGACAAAACTTCAATAGTTCACAGGGAGCACATTCACCGTACCTACAATATTACACTTACCTAATTTAGTCAACATTTGAACTCTTTAATAACAATGATTAACTCTCCATTCCTCCAAATTGGAGTGTGCAAAATATTTTAGCTGAATAGAGTTTTATAACAATAAAGATATATTATTATTTACAACCTGTGAAAATAAAGTTCGATGAATGAAGTCAGAACGGTTGATCCGGGAACACTGGCGACACACAACGCTGCACCTGCGTAGCAGCAGGTTTTGACAAACTGCTCCCAACATTGTTCAGTTAAGCATCGTGTGTGTGTCTTGTAAGACCTGTTTGACACAGTGCGTGTTTAGTGCGTTGGTCCTGTACTGCGAACAGGAACATGAACGACCAAAAGACCAATGTACAGTTTTATTTTTAGCTTTGGCGAGGCACCGAAAGAAACGCATGCGATGCTGGAACGTGTTTATGAAGATCAAGCACTGTCCTTGAAATGTGTGTATGAGTGGTTCGCGCGTTTTCTACGAGGCCGGGAAAGTGTTTCTGACAACCCCCGCAGCGGAACACCGGCGACCACCATCAGCGACGAAAACATTGAGAAGGTGAGGACATTAATCACAAACGATCGGCGATTAACTGTGCGCATGATAGCGGATGAACTGCAGATTAACCGTGAATCCGTGCGACAAATCGTTACCCAGAAATTAGGGAAGTGGAAAACGTGTTCTCGTCTTGTGTCACGTCACTTGACTAACGATCGGAAGCAGGCACGTTTAGAGGCTTCACCAGGATTTTGTCGGAACGGCGGATGCGACACCAAATTTCTTGAACTTTATTGTCACTGAGGATGAAACCTGGTGTCTCTTAAACGAAACGGAAAAGCATGGAATGTCGTTCTCCGGGATCCCCTCGTCGGAAAAAGGTCAGAGCCGAAAAGTCACGCATCTAACTCGCTTTGAAAGGAAAGAGATTTGACGCTATTCCTGACATTCAACGAAACGTGACGAGGTTTTGAACACCATCCCAAAGGAAGCTTTCTTGCAAAGTTTCCAGGACATGTATCGCCGATCTCAGCAGTGCATAGTTATAGGAGGGGACAATTTCGAAGGAATGTAAGGTCACTGTCGTGCATTGTTTATCTATCTTGTTAGTACAGGACTATTCACCGAACTTTATTGTCTCAGGTTTTATTTTTCACACTTTTGTGGTAATGATATTCAAGCAATTGTACACACTTTAGGAAATCAAGGCACAATATCCCTAATTTACACTACATTGTTACGCAGAATTTGAACCCATGAATTTTCGAACAATTCCAGTCGTAGCAATGATCATCGCCTTCTGCGTGGTCTTGTAGATGTTCGTGTTGACATCCACCTTCTTCACTCCTTCCACTAGAGTATTGGGTATAGCAGCTGCTCTCGAAAGGATGATTGGTACAATTATCACCTCTTCACAGTGCCACAGTCTTTGAATATGCTCCCACAATGGTGTACACTTGTTGATTTTCTCGGTATACTTTTCATGGAGTTTCCCGATGTTCGGGGCAGCTATGTCGATCAGAGTGATACGTTTTGTTTCCTTTTTGTAATGTCCAGTCTATTGTGGGGAGTCGTCTTATCTGTGATAATTGTTCGGTCCCAGCAGATTTTCATCATGTCATTTTAGAGTGTAGTTTGAGGGTTGTACTTACATTAGGGAACTCTTTCATCAACCAGTCTGTATTTGAGAGCAAGTACTCGGTGAAAAATCTTGGCAACCGAATCGTGGCTTTCCTTATACTCCCTTCCTGAGAACTGTGAGCATCCGGAAGTAACATGATGGATGGTTTCTATCGTTTGGCAGCCATATCGGCACGAGTCCCTTATGGCTGTTTGGTCTCCCACGATATTATTATTATTATTATTATTATTATTATTATTATTATTATTATTATTATTATTATTATTATTATTATTATTATTATTATTTCATTAAATGCAATTAAAAGGAATCAAATTAATAGTGGTGGGAATTATCTATGGAAGTGGATGACGACCCATGAGGATTAGGTTATAAATACTGTAGTCAAGAAAAAATAAGGAAACTCTGGAGTCCGATCATGGAATCACAAACCATCAAGAAAAGATTGAATAAGTTATTTCCTAATAATTCAGAGAGGTTTGATGATGATGGAGGAAAGGATCCAGAAAATGTGCCACTCTTTACATCCGAAGAACTGATGACAGCTATTAACACTTAGGAACAAGTAGGCTCCTGGAGTAGATGGTATTCCAAAAAATGTACAAAAGTTGATAGCTGAATTCTGCCATGATCTGCTGCAGAGAATGTGCAATCACTGCTCGAAAGCCGGTGCTTTCTGTAATCGCTGGAAAATAGCCCGATTGGTTTTGATCAGTGAAGGTAAAACTGGGAGTTATAGACCTCTATGTATGTTGGATACTGCTGGGAAAGGACTAGAGAAGCTTCTACAATCCAGAACACTTTCAGCAGTTCACTTAGCTGGGGATTAATCGGATTGTCAACATGGTTTTCGCAAGGGTCACTCAACGATTACGACTGAAGATGCCAGAAGATGCGAGACTTGTGGGCTATACTGATGATGTGGCTACTCTGATAGTAGCCCGTAATTTGGAGATGGCTCAACTTAAAATGAACCAGGTGATGCGGCGGATTAATGAATGGATGATGAATCACAGTTTGGAATTAGCAGAGCATAAAACGGAAATAGTTCTTCTAACAAGGAAAAGAATTAATACTCTTGTGCCTATGCAAGTTGTGCAGATAAACATTGACATATCTAGGAGTACAAAATAATTAGGTGTAATGCTTGATACCAAGCTCACTTTCTGGCACCATATTCAGCGAAATCAATGACTGCGCTGAGTAGATTGATGAGTAATATAAAAGGTCCGAAATCTAGTAAACGGCGGCTTCTTATGTTGACTGTCCAATCTATTCTTTTAAATGGCTCTGAAATTTGGGCTGAATCTTTGAAGTTTGAGAAGTATCGGAAAAGAATGGCGGCGGTACAGAGGAGAGCGGCTTTACGAATAGCATGTGCATATCGTACGGTGTCCTAACCTGCAGTTCTCACAGTAGCAGCAGTACCTCCTATTGATTTATTAGCTTTAGAAAGACAGGAGATTTGGCTTACTCAAGGGGAGCTGGGAAGGAAACGGGCAAAGAAGCTAGCTGTTAGTCACAGAATGGAGCGGTGGCAACAGAGATGGGAAGTTGTTTTACGAAGGAAATGGACCAAACAGGTGATACCATCCCTGGTTTAATGGGTCGACAGAAATCATGATGAAGTAAATTGTCACTTTAGACAATTCTTGACAGATCATGGATACTTTTGAAGTTTTCTTCATAGAATAGGGCGAGTGAGTAGCCCAATGTGTATTTACTTTGGTGACATTGATGATGTATTCCATACTTTTCTTGTATGTGGTTATCACAACGAAGAAGTATGGAAGCTAAGCAGGGAGATCCGACTGCAGATAACATAGTAGATGTTTGCTGCAAAATCAGGAATCTTGGGATCAAGTAGCAGTGTATGTGGAAAGTATATTGCGTCAAAAGAAGAAAGATTTAGATGCCTATGAACTACATTAAAGGAGAAATGAAGGCAGAAGAAGAAGAAGAAGAAGAAGCATAAGAGGCTTCATGCACGACACCGTCCTGAAGTAATGTAATGCGAGAGCGGTTTCGGGTCGGAGATACACGTCGTGGGAGAAGGGTGTGTTTTCTTATAGTGGGTAAGAGTTCCCCACGCTGGTGAAGTGCGGACCCTGACAAGCGTGTTATTGAAGATTTGCCTCATTCTCTTGTTTAAAAATTATTATTATTATTATTATTATTATTATTATTATTATTATTATTATTATTATTATTATTATTATTATTATTATTATTTTGGCTAGTTGTTTTACGTCGCACCGACACAGATAGGTCTTACGGCGACGATGGGACAGGAAAGGGCTATGAGTGGGAAGGAAGCGGCCGTGGCCTTAATTAAGGTACAGCCCCAGCATTTGCCTGGTGTGAAAATGGGAAACCACGGGAAACCATTTTCAGGGCTGCCGACAGTGGGGTTCGAACCTACTATCTCCCGAATTCTGGATACTAGCCGCACTTAAGCGACTGCAGCTATCGAGCTCGGTATTATTATTATTATTATTATTATTATTATTATTATTATTATTATTATTATTATTATTATTAGTAGTAAAGCGTCTTTATTGTGGCGAAGTTAGGGCTCCCGGCCCTTTCTTACACTTAACCACTTCATGTATATACAATGTAATTTTTACATAAAATTTAAGCATATGAAATTTTTACAACCTAAAGTATAACTAAAGCAACTAAAGTATCAGTAACTAAACTAAGGTGAGTAAAGTATAACTAAATTATATACAGGAACACATTGAAATAAACAACCATATTCACTCTCATTCATGCAACCCATTCACACTCAAGAAAGACTGGAAGTGCTTAAAAGATGACGCTGGCAAAGGATTTTAAATTTTGTCTTAGATTTAGCTTCTCTGATGTCATTGGGGAGTTCATTCCACCAGCTCGTGGCGGTGATCGTGAACGATCTGTTGTAGGTTGCGGTTCGATGCACAGGAATTTCTAGCGTACAGCCTGACCGGGTATTGAACAGGTGTAGGGAACTAAGGTAGCGAAATCTGGTGGATAGGTAAGGAGGAGTGTTTTCAGAAAGCACTTGATACACCAAAGTAGTTGCATGGAGTCTACGTCTGCCATTCAGTTGTAACCAAGATAATTGTGTATAGAATGGGGATACATGGGCGTATGTTTGTATGTCGAATGCATACCTGATGCATGCATTTTGGGCACGTTGCAGTCTCATGCTTTGCTAGTTATTGATATCAATAACAACTGTATCACAGTATTCGAGAATTGGAAACAAGAGTGATTGAATGAGCTTTATTTTCAAGGACCAAGGAAATATATTTTTAAACCGCTTCAGAGGATGCAGGCTTTGATATACCTTTTGGCACATATTCGTCACACGTTGCGACCAGTTCAATGTTTCGCTTATAGCCACACCAAGATTCATAACTGTTTCACAAAATGGAATAATGGTATTGTTTAGTGCTACAGGAGGAATTTTGTATTGTTTTAAGACGTGTAAGTTTTTCGGAGTACCAATGATTATTGCTTGCGGTTTAAGAGGATTAATTTTGAGATTGTTACTCAATGCAAAATTACTTATGAGACTTAAATCAGCATTAACTTTTTCTACAGCACTCTGAATTTTATCAGTTCTTGAGTGGTAGTAGATCTGCAGATCATCAGCATAAAGATGATACTTGCAATGTGTAATCGATTTGGCAACATCATGTAAGTAAATTGCAAACAGCAATGGTCCAAGTACAGACCCTTGGGGGACACCAAGGGGTTTGTTAAGCCACTCAGATCTGCTATTATTTACTTTGACACACTGACGGCGATTTTTGAGGTACGAACTGAAAAAGTTTATTGCCGTCTTGCTGAAATTTAATGAATCCAATTTTGAAAGTAGCAGTTGAGGAACAACAGTATCAAAAGCACTAGAAAAATCAAGTAGAACCAGTACTGTCACTTGTCGAGTGTCCATTGCCTGTCGGATATCATCAGTTACTTTCAGTAGGGCAGTCGTTGTGCTGTGTCCTTTCTTGAAACCAGATTGGTAAGGGTCAAGCAGTGAGAAGTTAGTCAAGTACGTGAGGACTTGTTCGTGTACCAAGCGTTCTAGTACTTTGGAAAGGGATGGGAGAATGGATATAGGGCGATAATCTGATGATAAACTAGGAGAATTCTTCTTAGGAGCAGGAATGACGATACCGTGCTTCCACACAGTTGGGAATACTCCCTGTACGAGGCAATGATTAAATATATGCGTCAGAATAGGTAATATGGCACCAATAATATTTTTATGAAGGATAATGGTATGTCGTCATTACCCGGAGCATCTGACTTGAGGGAGTAAATTACACGCTTCACATCGTTCGCACCAAATTTTTTGAAAGTGAATTTTACTTGATTTACTCGGGAATGAACATTTATGGCGTTAATATCATCATCAGTTAGGTCATCAACTGGTCGATGATGATGATTATTATTACTATTATTATTATCATTATTAGTATAGTTAGCATCATAGTCATTATTGTCAGTAATATCATTATTAGTGTATGCTGCTTTCGTAAAATGAGAATTTAGATCATCAAGTGGTATACTGGGTGTCTGCATGGTCAGGCTTCGACCTATACCCATCTGATGCAAATGTTTCCATATTAATGCTGAATTTCGTCTGTTTGTTATCTCTTCAATATATTTATACTTGCTGTTATGAATTAATTTCTTAACTTGATTTCGAAGAATACGGTAATTTTCGAAATCACTAGTGCTTTCAGTTCGCCTAAATCGGCTATACCATGCATCACGATTTGCCATGACCGACTTAATTTCATTTGTTAGCCAAGGAGACGAAGGGTGAGAAACTCGAATTTGCTTCTTCGGAGCGTGTTTGTCATACAGTCCTAATATTAAAGAGTTCAGTCTGTCAACCTTATCATCAATGTCATTAGTCAGTAGAATGTCATTCCACGGCAATTGATATGCTTCATTTCGTATTATCTCAGTATTAAAATGTTTGAAGTCCCTTCGCATTATGTACCTGGTTTTGTACTTTGGTGCCTTGAGAGAGTAACATAGGTATATGAGATCGTGGGTCGAAATACCTGGTACAGCAACCTGTCCATGTTTTACCACTTTCTGCGGATTGTTTGTTATAATAAGGTCAATCAGTGTGTGAGACGTGTGGTTTATTCTGTGAACATGGTTAGTCGCGTCTAGTGTCAGTATATTGTAATCCATGCCATGGAATAAGTTTTGTAAGTATGTTGATTCGTTACTTGTAACTAGGAGATTAGTATTGAAGTCACCAAGAATGATTATGTTTTCCTACAGCGGAGTTAACTTCGATAATGCCACTTCTAGGTCAGATATATGTCGTATGTCCGGCGCCTTGTATACCACTCCGATCAGTAGTTTTTGATTATTAACCAAGAGTTCAACAAACATGAATTCAGGTCGAAATGGAGTCTTAGGATCTGAGGTCATAATTATTTTACTTTTTAAGTCGCTACGGCAATATATAGCGCAACCGCCCCCTACACGATTTAAACGATCTAGGCGATGTAACGTCATGTTATTCAGCTTTACGAGATCAGATTTGAGTGACTGCTGTAACCATGTCTCTGTTACACAAATACAATGCAAGTTACTGTTACTAAATAGAGCCTGTATTTCGTCGAAGTGACAAAGAAGCGATTGTGCATTGATATGACAACACTGAAAATATTGTTAGTGGGGAGCTAACCTTTCCTTAAGAATGTCTCCTGCCACGGCTGGTGAAGGGGAAGGTAAGGGTGAAGGCGGACGACAATGAAGAGGGATAGGGTCAATGACATCACAGACATGCTGTTCGGTATAAATAATTGACTCCTTTACGTTAGCCATTGTCAACAGAAAAATTCAAACTACTCACCCTAGTTGTTTCATAAGCACCTCCAGAAATATTTACACAATCACTCTCGCACACACAATCACATTCAAATACACAAACATTATATGCTATTATATCACTCATTGTTTTTCCTAGTCAATCTCGTCGCTCACATAAGGCTTATTAATTGTGCCATGCTGCGAACAAACATTTTCTGTCCATTGTCTTTCAAAACAACAATGCGGCCGTCCTGTGTCCACACCCGTCGGAGTCCGAAGTGATCACGTGCCCTGTTTAGAATAGTTTTTTCTGATACCTGTCAGGGATTCAGTCAGTAGAAGGCCAGTTCCTTTTAACAGCCGCTTGGCCCTCCAAACTCTGTCCCGGTCATGATAACGCACGAATTTTATAATTATAGGGCGCTTACCCGAAGCAACAACCTGAGCTGTGGTTCGTTTTAGCACCCCTAAACGATGGCAACGAGCTATATCAGACATAGTTATATTTACATTTAACTTGCCCTTCATCGTGTTGATAACTTTATCGTAAACGTTCTCTGCCGGCTCCTCTGGAATACCATGCAGCACTAAGCAGTTCCGCCGGCTGTTCTGTTCAGCTTCATCAACCAGTTCGGCCTGTTGTTCGAGGCGCTGTTCAGTAAATTCCAGTTTTATTTTTGTCCTTCAGCTCACTAGACACCTTTTCTTGGAACTGAGAGAACTCAGCCTTTAGCCGCTGCAGCTCATCCGCGCGGCAGGTACAGCTTGCGACGTGTTCCAAGCGGCCTTGGAAGTCCTTCATAACATCTTCAATAGACGCTACACGACGAATAGCTTCTTTAGCGGACATACTGAAAGATCCTTCAGGTCAATGACAGTTTAGTTACACTGAGAAAGTCACAAATGGCACTTGTTGGCTGTTAATCTTACTAATTAACGAGATTTACTGGAGAGGCGTTTCACATAGACCCGGGCTTGAAATCAAACTTGTCCAAACAATTTAATCCTAGACTGAGCGCTATAGCGGAGTTCTTTCAACTTCATGATATCACTTATAGCTGTTGATATGAGAGGCAAAGAACCCGATTAAGAAATCCAGGCAATGCGGCTGAGAATATTATCACGCTGACCAAGTGGAACTCCAATACCTGCAGGCTGTCTGGCTGGGCAATAGTCGTCTTCGCAGGACAAGGCTCTTAATGGTTTTTATGCTACAGAGTTTGATTAATAATAATAATCATAATAATAATAATAATAATAATAATAATAAAAATAATAATAATAATAGCACTGTCAATTTACTTCAGGGATACCACATCACTGCGACGATAACCTTAGAATTTGAATTTAAGGTCATTTATACTCTTCATTGCTTTTTTAAATTTACTAATTCGCAATCATCTGGAGTCACGTCTTGACAGAAAATAACAAAAGCTAAAATTGTTGCAAGTCGTTTGCATTTCTTATTAAACTTACGAGCCGGAGAGAGACCGTTTTTGCATTTCTACTGGTTTGCAGCGGGCTATAGCTATAGGTTCCTAATTATAGGTCGCTGCAGGATGTGTGAGTGAATGAAATCTGTGGATAGAATTCCTGCGGCAGTTATAACTACGAACGTAACTTGCGGCTAAAATACTGTATAATGGTGGGTTACACGGTCTGAGCTGGACTTTGGAATTAAGCTAACTTGTAGGATCTGTGGCTACGCTATTAAAAACCGTGGTCGTTAGAGAAACTCTAATTCCGCGCCAGATGTGCAACTTACAGTTAAAATTAATGAGGCGATATTGATTTCTATTCTTCTCATATACAGTATTCTAGCTTCTACTAGGGGTATCGGTGCGGATCGCTACATGTATAAATCGAAACAAGTTTTAAGAAAACAGTTCGATGAATCCAGATTGTGGATGTAATAGATCGTGCTAAATAAGGATAATAATAATAATAATAATAATAATAATAATAATAATAATAATAATAATAATAATAATAATAATAATAATGTTAATGTTCAGCTCCATGGCTAAATGGTTAGCATGCTGGCCTTTGGTCACAGGGGTCCCAGGTTCGATTCCCGGCAGGGTCTGGAATTTTAAGCATAATTGGTTAATTCCGCTGGCACGGGGGCTGGGTGTTTGTGTCGTCTACGGGCGTCAAATAAAATGATCTTCATCTGACGAGCCGAACTTGTCCTGGTGCAAAAAGCGATACGCTATTTCATTCCATAATAATAATAATAATAATAATAATAATAATAATTGTATGGCTTCAGCTACCTGTGGTTTTCCATTTTCAGTTCCAGGTGAATGCTTGGACAGTTCCTGTTTATGGGCCACAGGTGATGTCTTCCACCTCCTTACCTATTTTCGCTCACCATCATTCATTTAATCCTCATTAGGTCCTCAGCCAAGGTAGGCGTCAGGAAGTCCATCCGATCGTAAAAACATGCTACATAATTTCCCCTCACCTCATCCCCAACTCCATATCAGGAATCTGGACTATGTGGTAGAAATACAGTACATTACCTAGGCCTAAGTGCCAATACGAGTGTTTTGTTCTAAACACGTGGTTTCAGTGCACCTTTGAAAAATGTTTCCCACTGGATGAAAGAACGGTTAGGCTTCCAGACTGCCCTATATTTCTGTGGTGTACTGGTGTAGTCCTTGTAAACAATTCTAGCATAAAACAAGTTACACAGTGTAAACATGAATTTATAGGGTAAATAGGAATGCCAGATTATTTGTTATCAAATAACGGAATTTACGTACTCACGGTGTCATCTACTGTCGCATAATGAAAAAATCACCCCGTTTCCTTCTTCTCCTTCTTTTCCTACCGCTTTTCCCACACCTGTGGGGTCGCGGGTGCGAACTGCGTCGCACATGTGCATTTGGCCCTGTTGTACGGCCGGATGCCCTTCCTGACGCCAACCCTATATGGAGGGATGTAATCATTATTGCGTGTCTCTGTAGTGGTTGGTAGTGTGGTATAATGTCTGAATATGATGAGGAGAGAGTTGGGTCGGACACATATACCCAGTCCCCGAGCCAGAAGAATTAATCAGAAGGGATTAAAATCCACGACCCGGCCGGGATTGGAACCTGGGACCCTCTGAACCGAATTCCAGTACACTGACCATTCAGCCAATGAGTCGGAACCCGTTTCCTTCTTAGAGTAATAATCCTATTTTAATTCCTTCTGGGCTACAGTTGCGCCGTGAGTTACCTTGTGTATTTCGTGTGTGTGAAGTTTCTTGAGATTAAAGGAAAATTAAGGGGGGAAATGAAGTCGCCTGGAAAACCACAGAATCTGAGAACGAGACAAAATAATTGCCAAATTATTAGGAAGTTTGGTGCTGGTGGAACAACGCTGGCAAAATTATAAGTTTCCACCAACGATGTCCACTAGTCCACATTATCCAGGATGGTCAGTCAGAGCAACATTATGAAATACAGCCCGGCTCCATGGCTGAATGGTTAGCGTGCTGGCCTTTGGTCACCGGGGTCCCGGGTTCGATTCCCGGAAGGGTAAGGAATTTTAACCATAATTGGTTAATTCGCTGGCACTGGGGCTGGGTGTATGTGACGTCTTCATCATCATTTCATCTTCATCACGACGCGCAGGTCGCCTACGGGTGTCAAATCAAAAGACCTGCATCTGGCGAGCCGAACTTGTCCTCGGACACTCCCGGCACTAAAAGCCACACGCCATTTCATTTCTGAAATACAGGGGGGGGGAGTAACCTCGTGTGACGTTAACACATGAGAACAGACTTAATGGACCAGAAAGAATGTGACTTCGAAGAAATAATAGAAGGGCGTGATCTTCGGACATGAACAGAAATAAATGTGGATGGTCCTGATTGTTGATCATATTACTGACATGACGTCAGGAAAGAAGAGTAGATATATATTAAGAGAGCAAGGAGAAAACTCTCTGACAGTCGCAAGGAATCCATTATCAAGGAAAAACATATCCTTCTTTCTCTTCAAGAAGTACGAAAGCAACAGACTAGCAGAGACTGCTTGAAGACCAACTTGTATCACTTTCAGAGGAGATTGGCACAGAGTCCTCGGCATTCCTGCAAGAGAAAACATCAATACATATGCCAAGTTCACCAAGAAGTGGTTTCAGCGCAAATGTGTTAATGTAGTGGAGTGGCCAGCCATTTATTCAGACCATAATCCTATGGAAGACTTTTGAGGAATTATTTGCAGGACTGTATAGGACGAAGGGAGGCAGTATGAAAATGATAAAGAATTTTAGACACCTTTAATTTCTACATGGAGGAACATCAAATTTTCTATGTTAAAGAACCTTCTGGAGGATATGACTGACCGTGTATTTCGGGAAGTTGTGAAAATAGCCTCACTTATAGGGCGTAAAGATAAAGTGATCTCATCACTTTACAATAATTACAGTTATACTTTATTTGTGTTCAGATATAGGCCAATACCTAACTATTTATTCTGTGTTATTTAAATGTCCTGTAAAAATAATCGACCTTCATTGCAAGTAAATTAGCATACATTTGTTTCTCTTTACCTTCGCTGAGAACATTTTCATTAGATGACCTTATAATGTTTTAACGCACCTCACACTCTTTTGGTTATGAGCCCCAATTTCGAACATCCCGTTCGCCGGTTGGTGGGGGAGGGGGAGGGGAGTTTTAAGTTTCTCTTGAAGCTCCTAGAGTACCAGCCAAGTGTTAAGTTCCCTAAGGTGCCTCCAATAACCTGATTAATTCAATCCATGGTCATGCATAACCTATCCCTATATTTCGACTTTCATTTATTATTAGATTATATCTCCTTACGTCCTCAATATCTTACCTCCTCAATATCTCGAAAATTTCCCTCAACACTTTTTGGCTCAATAAAACTTAATTATAACTTTCAGAAAGCTGTAATGTCCGCAGAAACTATAGGTTATTCGCTTGGAGAGAAACAGTTTTTCTCTGGATGAAAAATATGCTCGCATGCGCGCTTTGCTAATTTGAGTCTCAATTTTAAAAATAATCATCACCCTCCCTCATTCAACTCAGTCCCTTCGGAGAGTTTCTGGAATGTTGGACTTAGGTGATGATCGTGGTGGTAAAAGGTTCTATGGTTCGAAGATTTGTATGGTTCCTTAAAGTTCCTCATTAGTTCATGTCTATTTACATTTTTGCACCTATTTTCATAAATTCCTAAACTTCCATTTATTACGATCTCCCTTTATACTCTACGTTTCCCTACCTTGCTTGGCGCTGCTTGCTTCAATTCTACGCTCGCCGCATGATGTACTCTGCTCACCTACTGTCAACTCGACTGATTACGTCAGCTGTGCTACACTTTGCCGTGCTTGTGTACTGTGCACCACGTGACTTTATTCTTTCTAGAACTCGCTAGTGTGTATAGCCTTCGCTTCGTTTCTGGAAACTTCCTTTCCTCTTTAAATTGCTCTCTCCGCCCATCCATCCTTGAGTCGGGCTTTCGTGGCGGAGTGCTGTGCTGTGCTATTATGTCAACTTCAGCTGGACATTATCTGCTACAACTCGGAGAGCAAGGCTTATAACACATTTGTTTACATTTGGACTTTACCTTCATTCTGGCATTTGCCTATTATAAATACTTTATTCAGTCGAGTGGCAATGCTTCGCTTTAAAACTTTCACATAGACTCTTTCTACTAATGAACTGAGCTACGGACTATTTGCAAAAAGAAAGCTTTTTTTCAGTTCTCATTTATGATCTATTACTACTGCTAAACTATTCAATTACCCGGTGAAGAAGATCCTTTCTCATCCTAGTCCCCTTTCCCTTCCCATGCGTCCTTTTTTCTTTTCGGGGTTCTGGTTTCGATGCATATTGTATACTTTTGTAAATGTGGCACATCTTTTTTAGATTTTTCTTCTATTTCCAAATTTTTATCTGGTTGTTAACTTATGGTTGTTAAAATATATTTATATATTATTTTGCACTGTTATTCTGGTCATCTTCTTTTGGGTCTAGTTCCTTCCTTACTGCGCGATTTTCCTCATCATAGCCTACTTCTTATTATATTTTATTAAGCACGTTTGATCACCTAACGTTATCTTATCAATTATGGTACATTTTATTTCATTGTGGTATATCAAGTTACAATATTATCCTGTCGTCGCCCCGACACATTATTCGTTAGTACAGATAAAGAACGGGCCTTAATACTTAATTTTACGCCACGTTCCTCGTTAGTCACCCAAGAAGATGAATATACATACAGCAGCCTCGAGTTATTCAGACCCTGCGATGGTTCAACGCGTTAGTATCTCTTCACAGACAAGGATTAAGGGTGTCAGAATTTTGTTCCGTAGGATTTCGTTTAACTTTTCGAAAGCCAACGACACTGAGTTGTCTCAGTTAGACACCCGTTTATGTCTCTGCATTCAGCCTGGTTAGAACTTGCTATTTCAGGAACAGAGGAACAAAACAAATTGCACCAATGATGTGAACTTAATATACACCACAGAGTCGCTGTTATATTCGTCCGAATTCTTGGCTGGCAGCGTTTGACTCCCGGCTGGTTCGGGATTTTAATTTTGTCTGGTTAATTCCCATAGCTCGGGACCTAGATATTTAATACACATATTTGCATACAACACATTACACTAAGTCCACCACAGAAACATGGAACAAAAACACCATGAATACATCCCTCCACAGAGGGTTGGCTTCAGGGTAGGTAAATCCATGTAAATACCAACCTCAGGCAATTGTATAAAGATCAGAAAGAAGAGGAAGAAGTAATTGTATTATTCGTTGCTCCGCTCACCTGGGCTGCAATGCGGATAAACAGCATGGTTTGTTACGAGGCCTGTGGCGCTGCTGTTTTTTTACTCGACACTTTGGAGGAAGGGCTTGATGCTTTTAGTGCTGGCTTTTGGCTTTTTCCTGGAAATCAAATTATGTTAGCGCTCTTTGTTTCTCTCTCCCCGTATTTCTCACAATCAAACGCTTTGTTAGGGTACAGTAATTGGATTTCTCTATAAACGGTTATCATCAGTGTGAGTAACAAAGCTGTGGTGATTCAGTTTTCGTTGTCACTGTCTACTCAGACAATCTCTGTCTCCGTTGTTTCAATCGTCCCCTTCATTGACAGAAAGGTCTATATAGAACTCATCTTATTATATAGAGCTGTCCTTTGACATGACTACATCGACAAACTTCCTCCGTAGCTCGTCAGATACGATTGTAAAGTTTAGCTACGGACACTGCCAGGGTATCAAACGTGCAGAACTGAGTATACACAGTTTAAAAAGTAGGGGAACATGTTTTTGAACGTATGCCATGCTCCACAGAACAATACCTCACACCCAGGCGGGTTTGGACATTCACATTTAGTGAGATGTGCATCACTCGCTCTAATGTGTATATTGTTCTAGTGAATAAGATGTGTAGTGGTAGTGCGTCTTATATCCATCTGTTAAGAAGAACTGCGCTTCGTTTGTGGTTTCCAGAGGATATTTGTGATTTTATTTTGGGTGCTGAGTTTATGCTGGTGTTATCTGGTGAGTCCACGTTCATTTAATAGAGTTTTAGGGTCATATTTATTATCAGTTTTGTGCCCTAAATATCTGCCATCTTGTTCACTGCTGCAATAGTTCCACAGATATCACTACTTATATGGAAACTCGTTATATCTATTATAAACATTTTGCCCTAACTGGCACCCATTTTGTCTCGTCTGCCATCATTACCATGGAGACTACAAGGAAGATGTGCACTCTACTCTCTTTTCACGCGGTTGCCTAGGACACAGAGCCTGCCCATTTTGTCAGTCATCTTAAGAAGGGCAGCGTTTGATACGACGTGTAGCGTCTGATCCAGAGTGGGCGGCTACACCCAGCGTCTGTTCTCCATGTTAGAAGCGGCTGTATTCATACAGGGGAAGGCAACGGGAAACCACCCCAGTGACAATATTCCCAGGAAGTTACTATGGAGAGAAATAATAAATTAAAGGCCCCTAGTCCCGGGCAGCCCTTAAGTGGGCAAGGGGTGCTAAGAATCCCCCGGTTTAACACAGTTAAAAATCAACTACGTATAGCTACATGAAACGTTAGAAGTTTATATGCAGCTGCAAAGCTGGACAATATGATTCAGGAAGCCAGGCGATTGAAAATGACCATCTTAAGAATCAGTGAGCTACGCTGGCCAGGTTCTGGATTGTGTCGCCATGAGCATGGCACACTCTACTACTCTGGCAGGGACCCGCAAGACCGCAATCACTGGAATGGAGTAGGTGTGTTCGTTTCGGCGAACTATGTCAGATATGTCAAAAACTTCATACCAATCTCTGACCGTTTAATGCTGTTGCAGATGCAGAGTCAGCCCTTTAATGTAAGCATTATACAAGTATATGCTTCAACAGCGGACACAAAACATGACAATGACGTTGATGAGTTCTATGAAATGCTGAATAAGGTGTGTAAAGAACTCAACAGCACTGACATAATAATAATATCAGGAGATTTCAATGTCAAAATTGGGCAAGGTAGAAGGTCTGACTTAGTCGGAGAATATGGATTGGGTTCAGCTAACCAAAGAGGTGACAGACTATTCCAATTCTGCCAAGAGCAAGATCTAGTTGTTTGTAACACTTGGTTCAAACTTCATAAACAGCGCCTCTACACATGGATTTCATCACTAGAAAAGGAAACAGGAAGACCAATCAGGAATCATATTGATTATATTCTGGTTAACAAAAGATTAAAAAATATTGTTAAACGAGCAACAACGTATCCTGGAGCAGATATTGGGTCCGACCATGTGCCGTTAGTGGCAGATATCAGATTGAAGTTGAAAACCACCACATCAAAACAAGTGTCTAACAAGTTTGATGTTACCAAATTGCGAGATGGTACAATTAAAAAAGCAGTAATGCAAGACGTGAACAACAAAATGCAAACCAACAATGACAACAGTACAGAATATCAATGGAATATATTACATGATACACTGTTAAAAGTCTGTAAGGACCATCTTACATCAACAAGGCAAAAGAAGCAGAGATGGATGACTGATAAAATACTTTATCTAATGGAACGGAGAAGACAAGAAAAGGGCAGAGAAGACAGCTATCGACAGACACAAATGGATATTAAGAGGGAAATCAGATTAGCCAAGGAAAGATGGATTACAATGAACTGTGAAGAAATAGAAGAACTAAACAAAGACCATGATAGTTTCAAGTTATACAAGAAAGTAAAAGAGATAGCTGGGCTGTACTGAAAACAGACGCCAATGACTCTCTTTGATGACACCAGCAAACCCATCCTAGATGAACAAAAAATCGGTACAGACCTGGACAGAATACATAAACGAATTGTTCAGTGATGACAGGGGTGAAATTGTGTACTTACACAATGCAAATGGTCCAAAAATAACAAAAGAAGAAGTATTACATTCCCTCACAATATCACGTAATGGTAAAGCAGTAGGTCCAGACCAGATACCGGCTGAGGTTCTAAAACTAATAACTGAAGAGAATATTGACCAAACTGCTAAACTTTTCAATAGAATTTATGATACTGGAATAATCCCAGAAGACTGGTTGCAATCGACATTCATCGCAATACCTAAAAAGTCTCATCCAAAGGAATGCAGTGACTACCGTCTCATAAGTCTGATGAGTCATATGTTAAAAGCATTCTTACGTATAATACACGCACGCATTAGAACTAAATGCGAAATAGACTTGGATGACAACCAAATGAGTTTCAGAAATGCCTTTGGTACATGAGAAGCCTTATTCAGCGCCAATGTCCAGCTTCAAAAATGCCGCCAACTACACAAAGATGTATTTGCATGATTCATTGACTATGAGAAAGCTTTTGATAGAGCGAACATGAAAAACTGATAGAGATTCTCCAACGAACACATCTCGATGTAAAAGACATACGCATCATACAGAATCTCTACTGGGGCCAACAAGCAACAGTCAAAATCAACCAAACCAAAACATCAGATGTGAAAATCAGAAGGGGGATACGCCAAGGTTATATACTCTCGCCGCTCCTTTTTAATATCTATTCTGACATCATTTTTAAAGAAGCTTTGCATGATGTTGAACTGGGTGTGAAAGTAAATGGTGTTTTGATAAATAACATTAGATACGCAGATGACACTTTGATTCTTTGCAACACTATAGGAGACCGTCAAGAACTCCTGAACAAAATCCATGTCAAAGGTTTACAGTATGGTCTCAATATAAATGCAGCAAAAATTAAATGGTATTTAGCAGAAATAGCAATGCAAATGTCACCTTGTCATTAAACAACCGTAAAACAGAACAAGTCCACCAGTTCAAGTACCTCGGCAGCATAATAACAGACAGTATGGGTCCAGATAAGGAAATCAGATGCAGAATTGAGAACGCTAGAGCTGCATTTCGCAAGATGAGCTCTTTGTTCTCTAATAATCATCTAAATCTGAAGCTCAGACAGAGATTAATAAAGTGCTACATCTGGTCAGTACTGTTATATGGAGCAGAAACCTGGACCTTAAAAGCCACAAGTATCAAACGACTTGCCGCCTTTGAAATGTGGTTGCACAGAAGAATGCTTAGAATACCCTGGACAGATATGATAACAAACGATGAAGTCGTAAGGAGAGCTAGGACGAAGCAAGAACTAATAACAACTATAAAAGTTCTCAAAACAGCTTATCTAGACCACTTATTAAGAGGAAACAAATATGGCCTCATAAAACTCATTCTCCAAGGTAAAATAGAGGGCAAACGGCGAGTTGGCAGACCAGAGATAACATGGTTACACAACATCAAGCAGTGGACCGGTATTGCGACAGCTGAGATTCTCTTCCGACTAGCAGAAGACAGAAAACTTTCTCCAGAGTAATCGCCGACGTCTGGGCAACCGGATATGGCACTTGAAGTAGAAGAAACCTTCATTCTTTACCGTTGAAGTATACAAAAGAACATCGACGTATTTGCGTTCATTTTCAGAACACAAACAGAAACGTCCAAATAGGGGCAAAAACAAAGTGATAACAGTCCTCCAGGGTGGATTTTTATCACAGTTGGAGAGCTTCAGTATGGTGTTTGTCCTCCACGAGCATTTATCACAGCTTGGCACCTACGTGGCATGCTCCGTATAAGTCGACGGAGGTCACGTTGCGGTATCAGGTCCCATTCTTCAATGAGAGCCTGTTCGACGTCTTGGAAAGTCTGTGGGGGAACAAGACTCCCATGAACACTTCTGTCAAGCCTATCCCTCACATGCTCGATGGAATTAAGGTCGAGACTCATTGCTGGCCATTCCATCTCTTGAACGTCCAGTTCTTGCAAGACAGCTCTGGTGATGCGCACTACATGAAACCTGGCATTGTCGTGCATGAGTACGAATTCAGGGTCAACACCGTATGCAATACATGCTGCAACAGTATATTCTCGATGTACCCCGCAGCGGTAAGATTACCACGGACGACGACAAGATCCGTACGGCCATCAATACTCGTGCCATCCCACACCATCATAGAACCTTGTCCGAATCGGTCACATTCCTTGACAACATTTGGCGCGTAATACCACGGTGTCTCCATACACGTTGACGTCCATGACGCCGTGTCAGGGGTAATCTGCACACGTCTGTGAGAAACATTGAAATCCACATCAACATGACGAAAATTCCATCCTTCCTGGATCAAATGATGGTCCTTGCGACTTGAACTTCGTTAAGATGTCTCATGGATGTGCTGGTTTACGTACAACGTGCTCAAATGACCGCAGTAGCCTGTGTACCTCAAACGACACACGGACACACCGCTATTCACTTTGTTTGTGGGGTCACCTGACAGTTTAATCCATGGCTACGCCTACAGATGGAGTATAACTTCTATTTGACATACCCTGAGTAGCTAAGGTCTCAAGGTATGCTGTACGACCATTGGAACCCCATCTACCAAATTAATGTTCACATACCAGGCGATACAAGACATGTTTCCCTAATTTTTTGAACTGTGTGGTATAGCATTAAATTTTATAGACAAGGCACATCAAAATATGTATTGACATTCATTTTAAATGTACGAAGGGCACCTTCGTAGCTTTGGAATATACAGTACATATTGAGAATCTGGTCCCAGAGGTCTGTCAAGAATAAAAAATCTTGCGTGAGGACTGGAAGGGGTGCACTCATCCTAATGAGAGCAAGTGATTTGAGGTGGGTGGTTTAAATTCCAATCCTCGGCCATCCTTGAAGAAATATTCTGCGGTTTACCACTACAACTTCAATAAAATGCTAGCATAGTACCTAGACCGAATCGAAATAGAAAATGACAATGAAAAATTCTTCAAGAGCTTCTGTCAACGAACAGATTTACAAAAGTTTCAATTTCTGTACACATCGGTTAAATAGACTGGGGAATATATTTTAACAAGATTAGGCCTTTTAAAATTGTTTCTAGTAAATATGGCGTTATTTTTACTTTAACTCAGTTATTTTACAATTATCTTGGAGGCATTCATTATATCATTCCCATTTTTCTTTACGTCGCACCGACACAGACAGGTCTTATGGCGACGATGGGAGAGGAAAGGCCTAGGAGTGGGAAGGAAATGGCCGTGGCCCTAATTGAGGTACAGCTCCAACATTTGCCAGGTTTGAAAATGGGAAATTATGGAAAACCATCTTCAGGGCTGCCGACAATATGGTTCGAACCGACTATCTCCCGGATGCAAGCTCACAGCTGCGCGAACCTAACCGCACGGCCAACTCGCCCGGTATTAATTATATCACTAGTATTATTATTCTTCAGCGGGTTCAACCCGAAAATTCCTATCGACATTTGTTCCCAGGCTTACTGAATTCACAGTTGATTTTCTTTGTTTGTTATCTAAGGATCTACTGCTGGTGACTGGAAAAGGAAACGTATACCATACTTTTTGCCCTCATATTGCAATAAGTGTCCCGCTCCTCGGCTGAATGGTCAACGTACCATTCTTCGGTTCAGAGAGCTCTGGGTACGTTTCCAAGCAGAATCAGAGATTTTAGCTGTGTCTGTTTCGTTCCCGTACTTCTTTTTCGTCTTAATACACACCTTTTCATTCACACACAATACACCACACTGCCAACCACTATGGAAAAACACAATCGTGAGTACATTCTTCCAGAGAAGTTTGGCATCACGAAAGGGTATCCGACCGTAAAACTGGGCTTAATTCATGCTTAATGCGATCCCCAGTTAAGTGGGAAAAGGTACAGATAATAGTTCTAAAAGAAGAACATAAATACGGGAACGAAAGATAAAAACCGTCCCTTAGTACAACGAAATATCGAAAGTCACTACAGGCCGCCAGTCGCACGTCACAGACGTTTTCAAGGCAGATTATCTCTAGTCTTTATAGTTGTACCTTAAAATGCACATTTTAGTTGCAGCTGAAAAAACCGCTATATGTGGTATTTCACCTTAGAACTTTGGCCGGTAAGGTTCTGTCATCTAAGGTTCAATATTGTACGACTTTTGTCAACGAATTCTCGCTCTTCATGATATATATGCTGAGGGTCAGTACTTCTCGAAAAATATTGTCATATGTCGGTTTTCGCAGGCGCAACGACGACATATTGCTACCGTAACACGCAACGAATAACTCAGGAGTGTCCTACATACCCTCACATATATAAAACTAGCTGATGTACCCGTGCTTCGCTACGGAATTCTAAATTTTATACAGAAGTCTAGGTTGGCATTATGAGCAAGATTGTATTAAGTTGCATAGCTCTTAACGTTGCCCTAGAAACACGACGGGGAAGTCACCAACGTATTTTCTCATATGAAGACTGGGTTAGGTAATTTTCATTGTAATGGTAGGCCAGCTTGCCTACCGTCAGTCACAATCAGATTGGGGAGTTTTCATTATAATGGCAGACACTCACTCTCCGCCTGCCTTTATAGATTCTCAGAAAGACTCTCATAGTGGTTTTCCCAACTGAAATGAACATGGGTCATTACAATGACGTCAGTAGGAATGGCGCGATTCAAAGCAATGCTTTCATATGAAATACTCAATCAAATGAAAAACCACACATTTTCTCACTTTTAACGAACAGTACTATGCTGCCGAACTAACAGTCCAAAGCTACAGAGCTGGAATGACCAAAACGCAGACGTCCATGATCCGTGAAAAATCTTCGTCTTTTTTCCGGCGGGGGGATTAGAATAGTGGATAGTCCCGGGGCAAAAACTATGCCCGTCTAATCTGTTTCCTGGGAGTACCCGATGAGTTGGAAAATCTCAATTCACTACACTGGCGGGGGAAGGAACTATCTGACGTGGAGGCAATTTTTCCTCCAAGCCAGAGAAGAAACGACATCTTCGCTGTTAATTTGGAATAAAATTAATGTAGATTTAATAAAAGTGAAGAGGAAGAAGCTTTTCTTAAGAAACGGCTCATTTCAGGATTGAATTTTGAGTTATTTAGTGAATTACCTGAATTTGGATTAGACCTAAATTGTAATTCTAGACCAGTTCATACTACTACTCCTACTACTAACTGAGCATCTGACTTAAGTGCGCACACTGCTCATTCAAAACAGCGCGTCGGAGTAGGTATCGAATAGCTGGCATACTATGATGAACCAGTGTGTTACGTACCAGCAGTATCAGAAAATGTATGAACCAGAGGATTGGCATGCTAAAGAAGAAAGTTATCTAACTCCTCAGCTATTTCCCGCCAATATTCAGTTAGGCTGTTATACTCGGTAAACAGCAATAATCCCATCTATCGGAGTTGATTGTCAGCATTAGAGGCAAAGAACATTACAACAAACAACGGCCAGTGTAATGTTATTGTAGATCAATGTTGCGCGCTTTCGATATTGTAGGCCTTCACATTATAAATTGTCTTCCGGTTCTGAAATACCACTCTTATCATAGTCGGTACGGTAAAGCTGAATAAAACATAAATGATCGGAAATTGTATTCTCTATAACTTTTGTTATGTAGTACTTTTCCATAGGACGAAGAACATAGGTATTGAAAAATTAAATTTTAGGTGCCTTCCCCTAAACTACCATTTCACCCAAGGTGAATAACATTGTTTATAGCTTAAACTGTAGTTTCTTATTCCCCGACTCTATATACCGATTTTCATTAAATTCTGTTTACCCATTTTGTCGGGGCTCGGTGTTGATATGGACCTAGCAACAAAAATCCAAATTCATGAATATCTGTGTTATCATGGTCGGGACAGTAAAAATGCTTAAGACGTAAATGATCATAAATTTAATTCTATATAACTTTAGTTATGCAGTATTTATCGATATGACCACTAATAATATAAATATTTGTGAATTGAATTTTAGGCCTTCCCCTAAACTACCATTTCACTCAGCGTGAATAAAATGATTTATAGCTTAGATTGTAGCGGCCCTCCCCCCGACTTTACACACCGATTTTTATTAAATTCTTTTTAGCCGATTCTTCGTGATGCGTGTACATACAGACAGACAGACAGACAGACAGACAGACAGACAGACAGACAGACAGACAGACAGACAGACAGACAGACAGACAGACAGACAGACAGACAGACAGACAGACAGACAGACATTACGGAAAAGTAAAAACTGCATTTTCTTGTTACTGTGGACATGATCAATACAGAAATACCATTCTTTTCAAATTCTGAGCAATGTACAGACAAAACTCTTATTTTATATATATAGATATACATATTTCTTGTGCTAACTGTTAAATACAATCTCATTACCTGATTTCGAACGTCCAGGGCATACATTACGCACACTCAATCAGCACTGTTCTCCATAGGCAAGGCAAGCAGTCCGAAAGGGCAAGAGAAAGGCAATGATTATTATTGACTCAACAAAATAACGGATGACGTGTTATCACCAGGGGGAAAAACTCGAATAAAAACAATTTGTAATATATTTATTTGTGTATTTCATAGCTAGAATACCGGTAAATTTGCATTATTTAAATACTCGCGTCGATTTTATTGATTTTATCAATCTTCCCTTCTCTTAATAATAAAAAGAACCACATTTCCCTTTGATAGTATCAAATGATCATAAATATATCACCCGTTCATGGCCATCCATCAACGGCTGCTAATTTCAGATGGCAACCAAACATAAGATATAGCCTGCACGGTTGCTAGGTAACATCGTCTGATCATCTATCCACGCCTTATATTATTGACTGCACGGTTGCATGATTATACTACCGTCGCATATTGTGTCGCGTTATGTTACACAAATTATCAGACAATGTCCAGCCGTAAGACATATTTATGGCAAAACCACATTCAGGAAGTCGATCCTTGGAAGTAGAAGGGCAAAGTATGTTCTAAAACAATGGAAGCTGCGTCAACGTTATCCCCCGCTTTTTTAGTAGTACACCTATGCCGGCTTTGACACAGTGACCTAGTAGCATACCGATTGGTTCTTTACCCAGTTTCAGTGACCTCACGCTGGGATTAAGACGCGGAATAACATCATAATCTTGCGTACGAGAGCAATCCTAACCTCACAGACCCTGTTGGAGGGGCCCAAATGGTCCTGGAATTATCTGGGGTGCGTTTGATCTCTAGGTGAGGTTATGACGTCATACCGATAAGTACGAGGACAATGCTAAGCTGACTGACCAACCTGGGGTGTTTTGACCCTTTGGTGAAGTTATGACGTTATACCCTTACGTACGAGTCATAGGTATAAATTTCATATTAATCCGTACTGAAGAGCAATATAGTATGAAACAAAAGTTAATGGTTTCCACCTATTCAATACTGTTTGTTGTAACCTTAAAATGGTTACGTATATTTGTTGAAACTAGTTACGGCCTTACCAGAGACCATCATCAGACAAAATCAAAGTAAAGCAAGACATGAACTGAAAATGAAAAAAAATACATATATGAAGCAAGCATGAAATTCAAGTGAAGATCTTAAAACACTTATCACAATCACATGTCCTGTGCAAGCTCTCAGCTTTCCTCCAATTGGAAGACTGCACCTCACAGAAAACCAGGTGAAACACTAAAATGTCAGCACTAGAGGAGTCTTCTAGAACTCAGCTCCTCTGAAGTAAGTGTGAACACAATGATGATGATGGAAAAGTGTTGAGATGCTCATTTGTTTCCAATATGGATCAATGAATAAGCACTCATAATCCCAGCACTTGAGGAATCCAATGCCGGTTTTGACATAGTGACCTAGTAGTGCACCTATGTGGTTCCATACCTAGGTTCAATGACCTCTCGGTGGGGTTAAGACGCGAAATAACGTCATAATCTTGCATACGAGCGCAATTCTAACATCACAGACTAGTTCGACGCGTTAGACAGAGCTGCCCTTGTAAATAAAAGTTTCTAATGTGTTCTGAACACAAGTTTGGTCTCTGAATGATTCAAAGAATACAGTAGGCCGCTGTAAGCGTCTAGAGTTCAAATCTATCAGCTCTAAAGTTAAAATCTAAACCTGAGTGTTCCAAACGGTAGCGGATTTAACTCCACAGTCGCTCGGATTCGAGACCTTAAAGTACCTCCTATATAGTCGCAATCTTGTCTAGATATGTTAAGCTTCTCCACTTGGATATTAAATTTGAGGTATGTAAGGTTAACGGCCTTGTACGGTTAAGCATGGGAAAGGGATCGAACTCAGGGCCGTAATCTTTTACCTGCACACATTAGATTGTAACGTCATGAATCCTTAGCCAGCAGTCCGCATTTCAAATCGCCCGCGCTGTGACGTCACAGCTCTATCAGGAGAAGGCCTGCGCATTATTTATGACGGTATGTGAATATAAGCATACGCCCTTAGCCCACATTCTGTGACGTCACAACTCCGTCACTCCTCCAAGGGGAGACGGCAAAGTGGCCTGTGATGTTAGCTTACCGTTCGTGGCCAAGGTGAGGTTAACACACGTGTTAACCAAACATACAAGTCACCTCAAAAGTCACCCGTCTGAGGTTAGGTTAGCGTTCCTCGTAGCGAGGTTAGGTTAACAGGTCATCATGGCGTCAGAACCTCCACTACAAGTCACCTAACCGATTGGACTCGTCCAAGGGGAGAGATAAAGAGCCTGTGTGGGGTTAGGTTAGTGTTCGTGCGCAAGGTTATGCTAACACGTCATAATGACGTCTTAACCTCATTGGCTCCTCCAATGGCGCCCAACCGATTCGGCTCCTTCAAAGGGGTCCGTGACCTGTCCGACTCAGCTCCACCAAAGTGACCCGTGAGGTTAACTTTGCCCTCGTACGTAAGGGTATGACGTCATAACCTCACCTATGGGTCAAAGACACCCCAGGTTGGCCAGTGAGGTTAGCATTGCCCTCGTACGTATGGTATGGCGTCATAACCTCACCTAGGAGTCAAAAGCACCCAAGATTATTCCCTGACCAATTGGCCACTCCAATGGAGTCTGTGAGGTTAGGATTGCTCTCGCACGCAAGGTTATGACGTTATCCCGCGTCTTGACCTCACTGAGAGGTCATTGAACCCGGGTAAGAAACCACATAGATACACTACTAGGTCACTGTGACAAAACCGACATAGCTACACTACTCAAGAAAGCGTGGTAAAATGCTGACGCATGACCCATTGTTTTTTAACACATTTTGCCCTACTACTCTCGGATCTTATTAAACTGTAGTTGTCTTGAAGTGGACGTAAGGACTGAACGACTGAGTTTGTGCCAAAAGTCAATCAAATATTCGAAATTTGGAAAACCATTATTATGTAATAAAATTCATTAATACCTGTCGTTTTGTTCCCTATTCCCTTTCCCCAATCCAAGACAGATCTCTCTAAACTGAACCATACGCTGATCATTCATCCAAGAAACCAAACAAATACTAAGGTGCGTGTTTGGTCTAGCCTAATTAATTATGAAATTGAAATATATATATGTCCGGAAAACAAACTAATGGAAATGAGATTTGGTGCACTTGTTTTGAGTACGGTATTAGTAGCAAATATTTTAGAAAAATATGTCAAGAAACGTGGAAGTTATTTCGGTCACTGTATGTTTTCCTATGATAAGATCGTCATTTGATGAAATAGAAATCTCGTACACTATACGTTTGATAGCACCCTAACAAAAATGTATTTGACCATGAAAACTCTGCTGGCGTTACCCGATAACTTTTCTTAAAATTGATTTTTTTATAGCCAATGAAAGAATTATTCGACTCAACAACCCGACCTGTCTCTCTGTTCCATGAAACCCAAGCGCAACATTGAATTATGCTGGCCAGTAATAGTAGGACCATAAACTTTTGCATGTAAGGAGAAGAACGCTATTTGTTGTCATGCAACAGGTTAGTAGCTTCTTCTTGTTATTATCTTATTACAACCTCATTGTTATATACAATATCACCAGTGAATTTCTTTATCTCCATTTCTCGACATGCGGAAAGATGCAATTTATCTAAGAATTTCTATGGTAAATCCCACTCTTTTATCATCTTCCGCCAAAGCAATATCCTTATTGTAACTGATGTTGTAATGATTCAATTTCCGGTCCGTTAGAGATTTCCGGTTGTCTCAAGGGAACGGAAGTTGCTCGGTACAAAGCTTTAACTCACGCTTTCTTTAATTGGATAACCACTTGATGTGAGCACACTGGCCTCCAAATTGGAGTTTCCACTCCAGGAGTACTGAGCTGGAAACGTACTTGATCGAGGAAACAGGGTGATTCAGAAGACTTGCGCTACTTAATTTCTGAAGACATTTCGACCAAGAGTCCCAGCCCACTGCTTTCATCAGTGACTTCTCCCCAAGGCGGTCGTGGTTAGATTAATTCATGTGAGATTTTTTCAGTGAAAATTCACATCATTGTCGTTAAAATTCATGTAAAACTAGAATTCTCGAGGCAGTGATTACGATGTTAACAGTCCCGCGCAGATAAATATGTCTTTTAAAATCTGATCTTATAGTAAGTTTCCAATAACCATGTTTTTAGTATGGGCCAGTATTCTAAAGTGTACGGGTTTTTAAATCCCTTCCTTGAGTCGTACACGGATATATTTTTAATAAATGTCTGTTCACAAAATGTTACTTCGTAGATAATTCATTCGGATGTAGATGATTAGTGAAAATTATTTCCAAGAATATTCTCACATATCTTTCAATAAATCAGTGCAGTTTAGTAGGACGTCATTGTGATTTTTATTATTCGTAGTACCAAGTGTTTCAGATACCAGTTTGATTTCAGATCGCACCACATGAAACCCTATTACAAACTGTGTCGTAATAATAGCCACGAGTAAAATGTTGTGTTTGTTTTTACAAAATACGTATGTGTTTCTTTTCAGATGTGAACATTTTGAAACATAGGATTACTTGGTTAAGTACTATTAAAATTAATTCACATTGAACATGGCAAACTGACATATGAAAGCACCTTTCGGCTCTTGGAGTAAATAACGGGAATCTACCTCACTTCTCATTTTCCCAGTAAAACTCTAACGACGCCTGGGCTGTCTAGGAGGTTGTGGTGTATCTGTTGAAGAGCCGAGCAGCCTTCGAGCTGAGAAATCAACAAACAAACTTGGATTCGTTTCCCAGTCGTGTCATGGAGTTTTATTCGTGTATAGTCTATTTCTATATCTCGGGCTGGACGTTGTTGACATTTCAGCAATACACTCTACAGTACACTCTACAATGACGCACAGTCTCCTGGCAGACACTGCCCAGCCTCATCTGAGAGTCTGCCTCCGAGGCTATTATACCAATACGAATGTATTAATATGATTATTGCTTTCATTATCATCATCCATCATCATCACCATTACTCTCATACAGACCTGTACCTGTGACCAAAGCACACATTGCGCAAAAGATGTCCCGTATTGCAATTGGTTGTATAATGCCAACACCATCGACAATATCAAAACTTGATTTTATTATTCATTTACATATCGTCTCAGTTTTAATTATAAGGTTTGCCCAAATGAAAGTGAAAATTAGGTTGATTTTTGTAATGGTTTATTGTTCGGAATAAGTGAACATACGTGAAGAAAAGATTGATGCATTGGTGAGATATCTGCCTAAATATAGTCGTTTTGTTGGTTCAAGTGGTCCACTTGATAACCCATACCACGAGCAAACAACGTCCGTGGTTGGCGGTGGAATTTTTCTTCAACGGCGTCTCGGACTCACCATAGATTTTGGAACGGCACCCGTTGATTTTTTTAAATGTATTTCCTCACCAGGTTACTCACTGTACCGGACCTGGTTTTGGCACGTCCTTGCTTGTCCATGATGAAATTCTCAACTCCATCTGAACACTGCACAGAGTCACACACACACACACACACACACACACACACACACACACACACACACACACACTGATTCTCGTGCACATCTTTCATATGATAGTAAAATTTCGGCTCCGCTAACGTCATTTGCTATCATAAAATGAATTACCGACGCTGGGTAATTATGGACGAATTAATGGCAAAATTCTACGTAGTCACTTTGCTTCCGCACGTACAAACAGCATACTAACACTTTCCCAAATTTCTTCCCGACATATGTAAACATCCACCGACGCATGCGCAATGTTCTCTTTCATTGAATAACGACTCTCGTACTAAAGTCTCAAATTCATTTGAGCAACCTTTATATATTACAATTCTTCGTTACTGTCGTAACCGCCACTAATCTTCGAAGGTTTCGAGGACAATGGATCTTTTTGAGATACTGTAGTTGAATTTATTTTTCGGTGAAATGACGGAGGCTCCAGACTTCTGAGGAAAACCCTGAAGTTTCTTTTGTTAGTGGTTTTACGTCGCACCGACACAGATAGGTCTAATGGCGACGATGGGATAGGAAAGGCCTAGGAGTTGGAAGGAAGCGGCCGTGGCCTTAATTAAGGTACATCCCCAGCATTTGCCCGGTGTGGAAATAGGAAACCACGGAAAACTATCTTCAGAGCTGCCGACAGTGGGATTCGAACCCACTATCTCCCGGATGCAACCTCACAGCCACGCGCCTCTAAATGTTGAAATCATAGTCAAGGGACCTACACTTTTAAGTGTAACACGAGGCACGGGGACGTGACTTTTCATAAGTAATAAATGTCATTGTGGTCCGTATTGACGAATAATCACTAACAAAGAGGGGGGGGGGGTAGAGAAAGGTCCACGTAATACGAGTCAAAAAAAGTCTAATTATCTTTATTAAATGTTGGTACTAATTTCGACCCTGTTATTTGGGTCACCTTCAGCCTTAATCACAAGATGAAAAAAATGTTACATTCAATACAATCACTGGAATTGGCATGTCTTAGACTGGTTTTTGTAATACGCTTAGGAGCACATGTGAGATGTGTTTAAGTTGTAGTTGTTTACATATACATCTGGAGTTAAGTGGGCTAACTTACCCTCGCTGGGAATAAAGTCTTGAAGTAAGACAGTATATTTGAATGAAAACACAATCACAATTTTAAAAAATAAAATTAAAATAACACATTAAAAGCTTCTTCCAGTATTACGCAAGTATTACAATGCCTTTTGATATGTTTATAAGCCTTGCATTAGGTTTGATATTACGTGTCTGACATATAAATGGTAGATGTGTTGATCCACAAATTTTGTAGCTAAGGCATGTCCGCCTCTGTGGTGTAGTGGTTAGTGTGATAAGCTGCCATTCCCGGAGGCCCGGGTTCGATTCCCAGGTCTGCCAGGAAATTTGAGAAGTCGTACGAGGGCTAGAACGGGGTCCACTCAGCCTCTGGAGGTCAACTGAGTAGAGGTGGGTTCGATTCCCACCTCAGCCATCCTGGAAGTGGTTTTCCGTGGTTTCCCACTTCTCCTCCAGGCAAATGCCGGGATGATACCTAACTTAAGGCCACGGCCGCTTCCTTCCCTCTTCCTTGTCTTCTCCCTTCCAATCTTCGCATCCCCCACCAAGGCCCCTGTTCAGCATAGCAGGTGAGGCCGCCTGGGCGATGCACTGGTCACCCTCCCCAGTTGTATGCTCCGACCCAGAGTCTGAAGCTCCAGGACACTGCCCTTGAGGCGGTAGAGGTGGGATACCTCGCTGAATCCGAGGGAAAAACCAACCCTGGAGGGTAAGCAGATTAAGAAAGAAAGCTAAGGCATACTATTAGAAATTTACTGTGCTGTTACGTGACTTATCATTTTAAAAATTCCAATTTTATTTCCCAGGATTCGAACCGCAGTCGCCCGTGGCGATACTAATCGGGTATTACGCCCAAGTCCCCATTGTTCCCGAAAGACCTCTCTTATGGCACTACAATTTGCCCACTTCTCCACGAGTTTGAATTAATTTTTCGCCTCTCTCCAGCTCACCCATTACGGTTCCTACTGAATGATGTACGTGTACCTTGTACTGTGCAGCGCGAGTAAGTTTACCGCTGTTGCGAAGTTTCCTTCGCTCAAAAGTAAGTTGTAACACCTGTCACTAACATGCATAGCCTGCTTGAATACGCTGTTATATACTGCAGCTTTCATCATATAGCGTTTATCTTGGGAGATCAATAAACACGAATGTTTACAACAAAACTCATTACCTCGGAATTAACTCAGCTTTTACCTCACGAATAAACATTCTCCAAAAACTAACTAATCCCGTTGTTAGTTGCTGGGGGGAGAGGGAGACTTGGAGACATCCACGGTATTCCCTGCTTGTCGTTAAAGGTGACTAAAAGCGGTGACTCCCCAGCAGCTGTTAATTTGTGGGTATAGGTTAGTGGTCATGGGGCCCCTACCTGAGCCTGACACTGATTCCACTCACTTCTGTCAGATTTCTTTCTTCCAAAATTCCAATCTGATCTCATTTGGTCAAGCCTTGTTATCTACCGACCTCGACGGTATTTGATTTGAGAGGCCTTGTCCTGGCCCTTTCATACCTTTCCCTGCTATCTTCATTCCTCGAAGATCTGGGCTTCTTCTATTCTAATTAATTACGAAGGGTTCGTTTTCTTTGTACCTCCCCTGATAGTAATATCAACACCACCAATAAATGAATATTAAAATATATCAGGTTTCGGATTGAAGTATATTCCTATATTATTATTATTATTATTATTATTATTATTATTATTATTATTATTATTATTATTATTATTATTATTATTATTATTATTATTATTATTATTATTATTATTATAGCAAAGTCATTACTGTTCATTCATGAAGACCATACACAGGCGACTAATGAAAGTTGTCCACTAATAATTTTGATCATTTATGTATAGTAAATATCTCATAAATATCTGTCAAGTTTATTTGTCAACAATGTAAGTATACCGATATGTATGAAGCATATGAGCGTATGTACTAAATAGTACTTTTTCCATGTTCACTGTACCGAAGAAGCTCATAAACCCAATTATAAAATTGTGAATTATATATAATAAAATATAATAATAAAAATGGTCATTTCGTGTGGCAATTTTTATCCTAATACAGCCCTTGTAAGACAGACCTTCGGGTGAGAATGGGCGGCATCTGCCATTTATGGGAAACTGCGTGTTATTGTAGTGTAGGATATTGTTGTGAATGGTGTGTTAGTTGGAGTGATGTTGGGGACAGTACAAATACCCAATCTCCGAGCCAGGGGTATTAAGGTTTAAATTTCCAATCTGATTGGGAATCGAATCCAGTGCCCTCTGAACCGAAGGTCACTACGTTGACCATTCGGCCAAAGAGCACAAATAATAATAATAATAATAATAATAATAATAATAATAATAATAATAATAATAATAATAATAATAATAATAATAATAATAATAATAATAATAATGTAATTATTTTCATGTCCCACTAACTACTTTTGTAATTTTCGGAGATACAGAAGTGCCGAAATTTCGTCTTTAACTTGCCGGTAAATCTATCGACACGAGACAGGCGTATTTACGCACTTTCAAATACCTCAAAACTGAGCAGAGATAAACCCACCAACCTGGGCTCAGAAAGCCAGCACTGAACCACAAAAGGAAGAGCTACCACCTGGACGTATTTTGTCTTTTCTTATGAGGAAAACTTTGAACCGGCCGAGCATTAGGGGTATCAAAACGCAAAAATGTATTAGACCGACGAGGGATGCTCGGACGGAGATAACACCCTGCATTCCTATGACATTATGAATGACTCCCAGCATTTGTTGACTTGTATAAATGTAGATCAACCTTGCAAAACGGAATGATATACTGTACTTGCAAAAGAAAACGCAGTCCAAGAACCTATGTTCTGGATGAACGTTGTGTAAATCCGGATAAGAAAAATAAAATATTATTAAACCTATTATTCTTAGTATTAGTATTAGTATTAGTACTAGTACTAGTATTAGTATTAGTATTAGTATTAGTATTAGTATTTGTATTAGTATTAGTATTAGTATTAGTATTAGTATTAGTATAAGAGCGTGAATAGCGTGGTGGTTTACCTACTGGCTTTCCGCCCGAACGACCGAGGTTCAAATCCTGATCGAATCTAGGTTGGAATTTTCACCTGAAAAGTCACGTGGTGTCAGTAAGAGCAACCGACCTTAAAGAATGAGTCTATTTGGCTCTAGTGGCCCTGCAAATACCAGAGATAAGCTATATTATTATTATTATTATTATTATTATTATTATTATTATTATTATTATTATTATTATTATTATTATTATTATTATTATTATTATTATTATTATTATTACTCATGAATCCGCTTAAAATGAAGCCATATTCACTGTATGGGCTATATTGACTCCAGTACGCATACGCAGCCAAAACATACGAAAATGTTCCGATGGCGATTATCTATAAAGAAACATCCCCTTAATAGTTTTAACTACCGTCGGTGTCCTCCTGCACAAATTCATGTGCGGGGCAAGTTTTGTCCTGAACATGTTTATCCTATCATGACGCGATAGCTAAGAGGCATCGTCACTGGGTTCTCACCACGGTGCCGCTTTTCGAATTCTGGTCAGTCGATGTGGGAATTTTGATATGAGAATTCACGTCACTGTGGTTCGGATTCCACGTGAAACGGGAGGGCCGTAGCTATGATCACGTTATCAACTGTCAGGTAAAATTAAATCTTGCTTACACCTGAAGTGTGAGTCTTATTGCCGATAAATCATCTTCCTATTCAGAGGCAAATGACGAACTATTCGTTGTGCGGCACTTCAAGTCATCAGCAACAGAATTTGTCCGACCACGAAATGGGATGGGTTGTTCGCTTGACAGTGTTCTATGCTTGCACATTTGTTTTATAGGAGGGCTTGATCAAAATCAACAAAAGTATCTCAAAAATATGGTGTTAAATTGCATGGAATGAAAGAGACTTCCAGAATGACTAATGAATATGCCACGTACAGTATTCATACTGAAGTCCGGTGTCCAAGTCTTCGGTTCTGAGGGTTTTGGGTTCGGTTCCTAACAGGGTCGGGGATTTTTACTACGACTGTTTAATTCCTCTACTTCGGGGGCTGGATGTTGGTTTTTGTCCCAATATACTCATCTTCATCTACATATGACACACCACTCTACCAACCACCACGGGAACGTGCAATAGTGAATACATCCTTCCACAAATGGTTGGTATCGGGATGGGCATCCGGCCATAAAACAGGGACAAGTCAACATGTCCGACACTATATACTCCCCTGATCCCACAAGGATGCGGGGAAAAGAAAAGACAAAAAAAATCGCGTTTAACTGCGCATGGAATAGGAAACGTGGATGTTTGATTACCTATCGATGTGGTTACGCGGTTCGAGTTATGTCGCTGTGAGCTTACCTTCTGGAAATTATGGGTTCGTACCCCACTGTAAGCAGCCCTGAAGATGGTTGTACGTTGTTCCCCATGCCCATGCCAGAGAAATGCTGGGGCTGTACGTTAATTAAGGCTACGACCGCTCCTTTCCAGTCATAAACCTATCGTATCCTGTATCGCCGTAAAACCTCTCTGAGTCGGTGCGACGTAAAACGAAGAGAAAGAAATCGGCTAATTAAAAATTCACCAGGGCCGATGACCTTCGATGTTAGGCCCCTTTAAACAACAAGCATCATCATCATCAAAAATTCATCTCTCATCCTAAATGACTGCACTATTCGACTCTATCCGTAAATGCATTGCGATTGTTCGTGTGATGGGACGCAAATGCCGTATCTCATCAGCAGTAACGCTTCTCTCCTCCAGACAGGGAGACCTCATCACTGTAGTCTCGGACAGTATACCGAAGATTTACGAGGAAGCATACAACTGATGTCTCATGAACTCGTTTACTGTTTTGCGAGCCGGAAGCCGTCGTAACTATAGTTTGCGAGCAAGAACAGCTGCATCCGGTCTTCACAATGAAATGCGAAGGGAAAAGACGAGTATATAGTTAGGATAATACTCTGCTCGACGGCACTCCAAACCGGAGTAATGCATAATCATTCTTATATCCCGATTTATAACACATATTTTAGGAGTGATGCTTTTTAATAATAATAATATAATAATAATAATAATAAATAATAATAATAATAATAATAACGATAATAATAGGATGAAGAATATTGGCTTTACGTCCCACTAGCCACTTTGACGGTTTACGGTGACGCCGAGGTGCCGAAATTTAGTCCCGTAGGAGTTATTTTACGTGTCAGTAAATCTACAGACACGAGGCTGAAGTATTTGAGTACTGTATCTCCAAATACCACCGGACTGAGCCAGAATCGAACCTGCCAAGTTGGGTTCAGTAGGCCATAGCCTCAACTGTCAGAGCAGCTCAGCCCGACAATAATAATAATAATAATAATAATAATAATAATAATAATAATAATAATAATAATAATTGTGTGGCCTCAGGTTCCTCGTGCAGACGTTTTGATTTGACACTAAGCTTTATTCAGCTCATCCCAGATATATTCAGGGCCACTGGGACAACCCTGGCTCATTTTGGTTTTGGCCAGTGATTTAAGGTCGGATGCCGCTCCGGTCGCCACGTGATTTTTTCAGGTGAAAGTCACAATGTGGGTTCGATCAAGATTCGAACCTCAGCCGTCCGTGTGGAAAAGCCCGCTCCTAAACCACGGCCCTAACTACGTCGTCCGCGTTTTAATTTGACACAATTTGATAATCAGTAATAACGATATTGGTCCCACTAACTACTTTTATGGTTACCGGAGACGCTGAGGTGCCTGAATTTTGCCCCGCGTGAATTCTTTCGCTTGCCGGTGAATATGCTGTTCGAGCTTCTAAACCACTCAGCACCGGGCGAGTTGGCCGTGCGCGTAGAGGCGCGCGGCTGTGAGCTTGCATCCGGGAGATAGTAGGTTCGAATCCCACTATCGGCAGCCCTGAAAATGGTTTTCCGTGGTTTCCCATTTTCACACCAGGCAAATGCTGGGGCTGTACCTTAATTAAGGCCACGGCCGCTTCCTTCCAACTCCTAGGCCTTTCCTATCCCATCGTCGCCATAAGACCTATCTGTGTCGGCGCGACGTAAAGCCCCTAGCAAAAAAAAAAAAAAAAAAAAAAACACTCAGCCCACCGATGGAATATCACGTTGTCAGAATTATGACTTCCTAAAGTTTACTGCTTATCTTTCTCGACCAGATTTTGTACACATCATGTGAGAGACCCCTAACTTGAGCTCACGAATCTCAGTAAGCTCCTTTCTAATCCTTCGTCCAAGATTAAAATCCCTTGATCGAATCCGGTGCTTCTAGATAAGAGGTAGACAAGCTAGAACTAAACCACCTTCCTGGGTTCGAAAATACTGAGCCGCTGTCAAATATTGACTATTTCGAAAAGCTTCGATCCTCTTAATAGAATAATATTGAATACCGAAAAACATTACAAATGCTCAGCATGAAGGTTTTGAATATGCGAGCTCGTATTTGGGCCCCTTGAAAGAGAGAATTAAATCTTACTGTTTCCGAAATCGTACAAGCTTGTCAGATTCAATCAACAAAATACAAATTCAACACAATACAGACTACTGTACTTTAGAAAGATAAATCATACAAGCTACCCATGTGGCTGATTTACATAGGGAATGATCAGAGGAGCCAAGTGCTTGCTGCCTCTAAATTTGAAGCCAGTATTTGTGACTACACAAGAACAGTGTGGCCAGAACATTTTGTGGCGTTCCTTCTTTCTTGTAAGTATATTAGACTCGGACAGGACACTAAATTTCCGTTCATTTAAAATCACATGTTGAGGTCAAGTGAAGCGAAGAGTAGGTAGAGTTTTACACACGGACAGCAGTGAATTTTAGATAGTCACGTGACGGGAAAATGGGTGCAAAAGTAGACGACTCGCCAAGTTACTGTACTTCCTAATCCCTTGAAGAAAAGTGAACAACTTGACTGACCTCCCCAGTTTACACGGGGAAGGTTGGAGGAAACTTTCCACTTGAATCCTCTCAATCTTCCCCATGTAAATCAGGCTGTAGTTTTACAGCAACATTCATACCGTTTCTTACAGAATAAAGAATAAAGGTAACGGTACGGATATCTATTTGCAGTTCTTCTGATTATGCACATTATTTTTTATAACTTGATTTGTGATGTCCTTGCAGAAAGTACTCCATAATACATGCCAAGCAATCATCCTCACTACATATATATATGTTACCTCCAGTTAATGAGTTCAATTCCATATTTCGTACCAGGAATTCCCACCTGTTTTAAAAGGCCATTTCTTGATGGACCCAGATGTTTTACATTTATCTCTTGGCACAAGTCAGACCAAAATATACCATGCTATGAAGCCTCAGTATCATTTATGGCCGTGATAGTAAGAAAGCTGCTGAAGAAAAGATGGCCGTGCGGTTAGGGGTGCGCAGCTGTGAGTTTGCATCCGGGAGATCGTGGTTTCGAATCCCACTCTCGGCAGCCCTGAAGATGGTTTTCCGTAGTTTCCCATTTTCGTACCAGGCAAATGTTGAGCCTGTACCTCAATTAAGGCCACGGCCGCTTCCTTCCAACTCCTGGGCCTTTCTTATCCCATCGTCGCCATAAGACCTATCTGTGTCGGTGCGACGTAAAGCAAATTGTAAAACAAAAGAAGAAGAACAGATGGTGCCCAAAAGTGACAATGATAACATGATTATAGCGTCAGAATGCTATGAAAGGTGTTGCTTAAAGAGCTACTAATGGTGCAGTAGGCCTAGCACCTTCGGGACAGTGAGGGAAGAAACCCAAAACTAATTCGCCTCTCAAATTATCGTGTTCGCCTCATTATGGCATTGTCATGGTTTTTTGTGGTTTTCTTCTGTTTTAGGATCCAACCACCTTCTGGGCTGATAACTCAACAGAAATACGCCAGAAGTTCAATCCTCTTAGGTTTCCTTCGAACTAACATCACTTTAGTTTAAGAAATACCGATTTTTATATCATATATCCGTGCTATTATATTCATTATTCAGTAACTCATATGTTGATGTGGATGGGTGGATGAGGTGATAACACAAGAATGGAGTATTATTGTTAAAGAGATTTATCAGAGAACTCCTGGAGGTTGTGTTAGAAAGCGGTACAAAAGAGCGATACGCAAAGCAAAGTCATCTCCGTACAGGCCGTGAAGGCCCTTGGAGGGGTGGAAGGTAAAGGCTTCCGCTATCCGAAACCTCGGCACTTGATGGGGTAGAGTGGTTAGCTCTACGCCCGGCCGCCTTTGCCGCCAGGAATTAACATGGTATTCATTTTTGGTGTAGGTTTAGTGAACCTCAGGGCCACCTTCGGAAGTTGAAATCTCGTTTCTTAAATGTTACGACTTCCTGACGGGGATTCGAACTCACGTGCTTCCGGGCGAACCGAGCACGTCTTTACCGCCTCGGCCAGGCAGCCTCTCAGAAGAGTGAAAGAAACTGAAAGAAACAAGGACAGAATGCAACAGCAAGATAATATTAGTAGAATTCAGTAGAGTAAAAATATGAAAATAAAGAATGCAATGTTCACTAAACAAGTAGTGAAAGTGATAATGTGTTGATTAATGAGAGTATAAAGACTTAAGACAAAATAATAAGAAACATCTGTGCATTTTGTGCAATGAAGTGATTGGACAGTTTTGAATTTTTGCCGCGTGAAAGACAGAAGCTGTAGAAAATACATTTTTTTCATATGGCACAAACCCAAACGATATCACGTCTAGTAAGAGAGTTCTAAAAGCATCTATCTAAATATCATCATCGGTGTCAGTGGAAACATCAAAGGAATGAAAGTAGAGAAAAGTTGACAGACTTCAAATAAAGAAGAAAATTAGTGAAAAATGCGTATGGATAGAAAAGAGATATCCCAAATTGAAATTGAACATAACTTGTAAACTCTTGTTAAATAAATAAACAAACAGATAATGGAAGACACCAAGGGGAATAGCAAAACTATATAATATTAATAGAGGGTGGAGGGAAAAGAAATATAAGAAGGGTGAAAACAGAAAATGTGACCGAACATTATGAATTAAAATCTAGGAAATACTTCAAAGAGTGTATAATTACAAAGCATCAATATATGAGCTAAAATGCTGTCCTACAACTGGTCTGGAACAGGCCATTGAACAGGCTGTTGCTGCTGCTGCTGTAAACGATGAAAAGAAGGCGACATACGACCAAAACAATCCCATTCTACAAGGAGAAATACAACATACAAAGTATACGTGTAATCTGTCTCCTTATTGGTGAACGTGGTGATATTCCAAAGTCATCTGAGAAGTTTCACCACGACTACGGACTCAAAGATGACATGTCAGATTTTATTTGACCATCTGAATTCTCACTCCACACCTTGGTGAAGTCACGGGCGCGAACTGAGCCGCATATGAATTTAACCCTGTTTTACCGAGGGGTGTCCTTTCTGATGCAAACCCTATGTGGAGGAATGTGTTCACTATTATGTGTTTCTATGGTGACAGATAGTAGAGTGTGTTGTGTGAGTATGAATACGAGTGTGTTGGGACAAACACAAACACCCAATCGCAGATGAACTAATTCTTCTTCTAACACACCAGTAGGTCTCACATGTAGATTTGGCCCTGTTTTACGGCCTGATGCCCTTCCTGACGCTACCCTATATGATCCCTATTGCATGTTTCTGTGTTGATTGGTAGTGTGGTGTGTTATCTGAATGTGAAGAGGAGAGTGTGGGGACAGACACAAACACCTAATCCCCAGGCCAGAAGCATTAATCAGAAACGATTACAATCCCCGACCCAGCTGGGAATCGAACCCGGGACCATCTGAACCGAAGGGCAGTAGGCTGAACGTTCAGCCAATGAGTCGAACTCAGAGGAACTAGGGGTGATGACAATCTTCAACTCATCCGGGATTCGAATCCCGGACCCTGTAAACCGAAGACCTCAATGTTAACCATTCAGCCACGGAGTCGGACTCTACACTTAAAATTGTCTTAACAGTATTACAGGAGAGTATAATGAGTCCTTTGGGCTACCTCTGTTCAGAGACAGTGTTATAACAAAAGTTGAAACAATGTTGTGTCCAATAAAGATTACTTGCTTATATTTTAATTATTTTGTAACATTTTGTTGTTTGTGCTATATTTAGTATTTTGAATTATAAACAACTAAATACATTAAAAATTGTTACAATAATAATGAACACACTCTCCTCAGTTGCTGGTCATTCATGGTTTTTGAGAAAAGTATTCTGTTAGCCAAATTATTCCGTTTACTTTAAGCGTACGTGATATCAAGAAATGTATAGTATTTTGTTGTTTATCCGCACCAGTTTCCATACTTTCACTTACACCAATTATGGTATTTAAATCGATGCTTCCACGGTCTGTATTAATAGACGTATTACATTTCGGGGTTTTGCCGTATGAAAGATTAAATACTGCAGTCTCTCTCTCTCTCTCTCTCTCTCTCTCTCTTTCACGCGGCAAATTTAGAAAGATTAATGCCTATCAACTTCATGATAATTTGTGAAACAGATCGTATGCAGAGCACTCAAATTTTCATTAGAGTGAGGACGTAGTACGAAGCAAGTGCAGTGTCTTCCACTGACCTGGTTAGCCCACCAAGACTGTTTGTTCTAGTTATTTTAGTCAATTAAACGATAGCAGGGACAAATCCCTCCACCGCGGGAGCAAACCAAGACAAGCGACATGTCCGAGGGATTTATCTGGCGCCTAGCGACCTCGCAGTAATCTCCACTCCTTACGGCTGCAGCAACAGAGTACTTCCGCATGATTAGAACAGAGCTGCTGCGAAGAAATCCAACTTAAGGCCTTGTCTCCAAGTATTTTTAGAACACGAATGAATTTTGGTAACAACAACAAAAATCATTATACAGTATTAATTAAAAAAGTACTACCCTAACATAATTGTTAACCTGAAATTAAACATGTGGTGTAGTACAAGGAAGTGCCTATGAAATACAAACAGTATTATACAGTATTATGCACCCAGGAACATGGACATTTACAGAATGACAGAAGAACAAACCTACAGAAATGCGATTTCACAAAAGCACGATGGGTAAAATCAGGAGAAGTAGAGTTCGGAATGAAGAAGTCAGGGAAGCTATATAAGTAAACGGAATAAGAGGTGGTTTGGCCACTTGACGAGCATGCCAGAAGAGCAACTATGCACGAGAATCTCCAGAGCAAATACATAAGGAAAGAGACATAGAGGTAGCTCTGAAAGTGATGAAAAATTAGTTGCACACCGTTGCAGACATGGAAGAATGGTGGCGAGACTGCAGGGATGGAGATACCTGATACGTCACCCAACCCTTGTGTAAGAAAGGGCCTAAAGCCGTAACTTCGCCACCAATAAACACGATATCTAAACTAATGTAACTCAAGGGAAACCTGGAAGTGGCATGCGAAAAAGACTAACGGATTCAAACATGTTGATCTTTTGAGTTTATGCAGTATGTTACGAGAAAAACTGCATAAAAATTGGAATTATTGTGGAAATACTGGGTTCGATGGGTATGTTATACAACGGCAATTATGCACAATAGATGGTCATTACGTAGCATGACCAACAATAATTATAATTTGATAAATACAGGTAAATTATTCACTTTCACATCATTTTCAAAATATGTTGCTTATTGGAAAAGAATATAGAAACACATGCTCAGTGAATCACAGATAGAATGGCATGTTCCTGACCCCGAATTTGCGGATTGGATCCCGGGGCAGGTGGTCGTTTCTGATGGATGGGCAAAACTTTTAGCATTCCGTGTCCTAATTTCATTAAATTTAATTTAAATTTAAACATAATTCATTTCAAAGTACTATTTTACGATTTAAAATTGAAAATGTTGTGTGGCATGCCTTGTAAAAAATGACAACCCATAATATTGGGAAATAATTACAGGTAATTAGAAAACCACTCTGATGGAGCACTCTGTACATATTCAGCAAAATTAACGCAGCTGTGTGTCAATGACCTAGATGTTAGGCCCCTTCAAACAAGTATCATAACTCGACTGTAGGAAGTTTCCCGTAGAATTCCACTTCGTTGTCAGGTACCGACAAGTCAGAATGTCGAAAGTGGTAGGCATCCACCTGGATGGTAAAACTTCACAAAGTCTACAACCTAGTGACTGAAACCATACGCTGGTAATGATTATTACTTATTTATTTATTTTATTTATTTTATTTATTTATTTATTTATTTATTTATTTATTTATTTATTTATTTATTTATTCGATCTTCACTAATTTCCTCCTCTTGTTGTCTTCCTGTCTTTCCAATATTTATTCATCCCTTCACTTTGTTCCTTACTTCTTTCCTCCGTCCAGACAGATTTCCTTTACTTCTTCTCTTCTTCCTGGACCCCACAAACTTCTTAATCCTCTTTCTGAAAATAGATCTATCTAATATATAGTTTGTTGTGAGTTTCTTATGATACCGATCTTACTTATTTCTTGCTTAACTTCTGTCAACCATCTGATCTGTGTTTTGGAATTTTTATCGAAATGATCAAATACTATTCTCCTTATTAGCCTCTCTGGATTTAGCATAACGAAATGGCCATAAAAAGGTACGAAAAATCCTTTTTCTGATACTGTCTGAAAGCTTTTCATGTTTCAAACAAAGTTCTTTATTGTTCCCTTCCCTCCATTCGTGTCGTTTTTATGGACCAAAAGGTATTCTTTTCTAATTCATCAAATTCTCATTCGTTGAATTCGCATATAGGCACTCCACTTATATGATGATGTTGTAATGGTGAAGTCTCGCTTTAATTGACATTGTTCTTGTGTTGTTAATGTTGTTGTTTGGATCACCAGTCCATAGACTGATTTCATACAGCTTCCATAACACCCTACCCTGTGCTAATCTTTCACTTTTACGTAACTAATACATCCTACATCTAATGTAATCTGCTTGCAATATTTATACCTTGGTCTACCCGTACCGTTTATATCGCGAACACTTCCCTCAAAAACCAAAAGAACAAGTCTTGGGTGTCTTAAGATGTGTCCTATCGTTCTCTCTCTTCTACTTGTCTAATTTCGACAAATCGTTCTTCTCTCACCAATTCGATTCAGTACCTCTTCATTCGTGATTCGATCTGCCCATCTCACTTTCAGCATTCTTCTGTAACAGTACATTTAAAAAGCTTCTAATCTCTTTCTTTTTGATTTATCTGTCGTCCATGTTTCGTTTCCATACATTTCCACGCTCCAGACGAAGATATATTAATTAATAAACTAGTTCCATTTTGTGTTGTTTTGTTTGCTTCTTTCGAGACCAGTGGCTGAATTATTTCTCCAATGTAGTTAAATTGGATTTTTCCCCATATTTCGTGTTAAGATATTTTGGATCATCTTTAATGCTTGTCAAAAGAAATTTTTAGCCCTGATTCTGATTACTATTATTTATTATTATTCGAATAACCCTTAATTAAGGTACAGCCCCAACATTTTCCTGACGTGAAAATGGGAAACCACGGAAAACCATCTTCAGGGCTGTCGACAGTGGGGCTCGAACCCACTATCTCCTGGATGCAAGATCACAGCTGCGCGACTCTAACCGCACGACCAACTCACACGGTGAAAATAAATAAAATCAGCCTGTTTTAATACTCACAATGACATTGAAATAAGTCTACTGTATATATTTAAGAATACTTTCACTCTACTTTAAATACAGAGAAACAGGACCGTAGTCAAGAGGGGGTACTGGGGTTTAGAAAGCTCCCTCCATGGAAATTTAAAAAAAACATAAACTGACAATATACAATAAACTAAATAAACATTCAGACACATCATTGTTGAACCAACAGATATGTTGAATATATTTTATAAGAAGCCTCGAAAGCTGTATTTTATATTGTAAACTGAACATGCCTTTCGCTGCAAGACTGTTGACCTTGATCGTATCGTTGTTCTGTATTTTAATGTATGATTTTATAGTGTACTGCAATCTGAATATCATCATAATTCACTTCTATTAGTGTCCGTATAATGGCAAGTCTTGCCTGCGCGCACCACACAAGCATTTGCATTGTGTTCTATCATAATTTTGTAATTATAACCCTCCCCCCAATCGGTCGATCCTGGCTACGCTACTGGAGAAAGTACACTATCAAAGAATGTACTTAATCAAATACAGTTTCAGCATCTAATCAATTTGAAGTGGAAATCCACTTTTCGCTACTTTTCACGTGAAAGGCGAGAGCGCCACCTGTTAAAGTTCGTCACTATTTCGAAACCTGACACTCACATGGAACAGAGGTGGCTATAATATCGGGAGATCATTTCATTACCTCTTTTTTATCTATTTGCTTTACGTCGCACCGACACAGATAAGATGGCGACGATGGGAAAGGAAAGGTTTAGGAATGGGAATGAAGGGGCCGTGGCCTTAATTAAGGTACAGCCCCAGCAGTTGCCTGGTATAAAAATGGGAATCCACGGAAAACAATCTTCAGGGCTGCCGAGAGTGGGGTTCGAACCCACTGTCTCCCCGATGCAAACTCACAGCTGCGCGTCCCCAACCGCACGGCCAAATCATCCGGTTTCATTACCTCTAAAAATGCTAGAAACATCACTCTATTCGCTTTCCGCCATGGTGTAAAAGTGGCATTTTATATTTTGTCCATTTTTGAGTTAAAACCTTTGTACATTACCTGCTTTAATACTTGATTTAGGTAGCCTTGATACATCATATACCAATAATTATAATCGTAGACTTTACCTTCATTGCAGATGAGCGTTTTGACCATAAGCCTCTCTGAATCACCTACGCGTCTTTGGTATCCCACTTTTAAAACTAATTATAGAAATGTGACCCAGATCCACACTTCTTTTATTTAAGTAATCAAAAACTGAGTCTACCATCGTCACATTCATGTCCCTCTGCTTCTCTTACTACCATAAACGGTCCCATTATTCTTTTCCTCTATTCGGCTTGCATGACCTCCCAAATCTATTGCGTGGACAGTATGTATTTTTTATTTCACACATCACGAAACTCTGATCGATCTGTAAGTAAAGTCACTGAGAGGGAACTGAGAAACACTCTTCGTACATTATGTGTCGATATCAGAAGTGCAGAGGCATCAAGGATGCTGAATCAAAGAGTACATTTAAAATCTCTTACCGGCAGTTCTTCGTTAAGTGCTTCCAGCAAGGTGTCTGTATGATTGGAACGAGTGACTGTTGTGAAAATGATGTTACGAAATTATGTAGTTAGAGAAAATATTAATACGATATCTCATATTTTAGTTCACGGGTAGTAGAAAATTAGTTAAAATCTATAACTTTCGTACTATACCTACAGTGATCGAGCTCTTTTTCCCTCTTAGTGTGTTTTTGGTATTTTTATAGATCAATAATTAAATTAAAAATATCAGTATTTATCAATTACAAGTAAACACAGTTAGTAGAAATTATAGTAGTTAATTTTAATCTGGTACTGCAGGTGTATGTTAAGCTTGTTTAATATGTTTATTATTAGTATTTTTAGTTTTGTGTATCCTCGAGTTATTGTAATGAAGGTAATATTTTTCAGATCTGTATAATGTACGTAATGCCTTCTTTTGTGCATACTGTATGTATCTATCTTCATATTATTATCTTAAACGTGTTATTTTCTAGTTCTTAGTATTTTAATTTTCAGTTAGTTTCATAGCATTAATACGTAATATATCTGTGGTTACGTGTAAGAGAGGGCCAGGAGTCCTAACTTTGCCACGGATAATAAAGGCTATTATCTATCTATCTATCTATCTATCTATCTATCTATCTATCTATCTATCTATCTATCTATCTATCTATCTATCTTAGAAGTCAGACTTAAGAGCGCGCAGCTGTGAGCTTGCATACGGGAGATAGTGTGTTTCAACCCCGCTGTCGGTAGCCCTGAAGATGGTTTTCCGTGGTTTCCCATTTTCACACCAGGCAAATGGTGGGGCTGTACCTTAATTAATGCCACGGGCACTTCCTTCCCACTCCTAGGCCTTCCTATCCCATCGTCGCCATAAGACCTGTCTGTGTCGGTGCGACGTAAAGGAAAATGTAAACAAAAAGTTGGACAAGGAAAATGGAGAAGAACCTGTCGAAAGTGAATGGAAGCAATAACAAACTCAGCTCCCCTGTAATCATCTACTCCATCTTCTTGGAGGCAAAAATGAACGGATTAGTTCCCTTAGCCTTCTCCGTCACCTTCATCATCAGACGTGCCATTAGCATTGTTTACACACGTTATTGTTAACGGAACTACATTGAGAGCTTCTCATCTATTCATACACGCTTGGGCCGTAATAGCCGAGTAGGTTTGTCAGTTGCGTCTCACCAAGGTGAACGTCGATTCGAATCTCGGACGATGCATGCGGAATTTTTGAATGAAATATCACGTCCCCAAGGTTCGGATTCTAAATAAAACTAAAGTTCCCTTGCCTACGATTCGATATAAACAGTCACGTAAAACTTACTTGCTTATTCATACATCAATGACTCACCCTCAATATTTTACGGTTGTGATCAACGGTATTCTGTAAGGAAAAAGTCAGCTCCTGGAAGAAATTACCTTAACACATTTCGATTTATTTTCGTCAGATTATTTTCCTTCATTTTCCTTGTCACACTTCTAAATACTTCTGATGTCGACGCTTCTAATTTACGAAGAGTATTTCTCGGTGACTTCGGTTACAGATGGATACGAGTTTCGTGACTAATAGGTGTACGGGAGTCAAGCTCAGTGGACTCAGATAATTATCTTCTCATAAGTTAGAAGGAACAAACATGAAAGCTGCCAGAATGATTGCTGTGAGAGCAACGGCAGGAAGGTACCCGGAACAAGGGGATAAAGGGTCAGTTAGGGCCGATGACACGTATGTTAGGCCCCTTTAAACAACACGTATCATCAACAAACAAGCAATGTTAAACTAGGAATGAACTCGATGGCTGGTGCTCTCTGCTTATAAACAGGTTAATATGAGATACCGTATTAACTTAATATTTTCTCTAACTGTACATAATTTCGTAACATCATTTTCACAACAGTCACTCGTTCCAATCACACAGACACCTTGCTGGAAGCACTTATTGAAGAACTACCGGTAAGAGATTTTAATTGTACTCTTTGATTCAGCATCCTTGATGCCTTTACACTTCTGATATAGACACTTTTAATGTACGGAGAGTGTTTCTCAGTTCCCTCTCTGTGACATTACTTACAGATCGATCAGAGTTTCGTGATGCGTGAAATAAAAAATACATACTGTCCACGCATTAGATTTGGGAGGTTAGGTCAAGAGTAAATATTTCCATGCGTTTGAGCAGACACTACACGACTATAAAGTAATCTACTGCTACCATCTGCAGTGTGTAGCAATACAATAAGCAGCAGTCGCTGCACTAGATTTCATGAGCAGAAGCAATGATTACAAATATACACTCATGCTCATAAGAACCAGAACACCTTGAAAGACTAGAGATACGAAGTTCATATTTACAAGACATTTGCATCAGTATGTTCCGAAGAAATGATGAGCATTTGAATTATGTCGGCCCTCAGGTTCAAGGTCCACATCGATATCTCTGCGCACCACCATCGACTGGTAAAATGTGCCTGAAGCTCCCGTTGTCGCTATAAACCGAAGGTATTCAATCAGTGTAACTTGAGCAGACGTGCAGGATGCCTCTCAGATATATGCGAGAACCTTACCGTCAAATGAATGAGTTTGAAAGAGGGCGCATTATTGGCAAGAGAGAACGTGATGCATCCATCCAGGAAAATGCTGTTCGTGTGGGACGAATTGTGTCGGCAGTTCAACGGGTGTGTACAGAATGGTTCACAGAAGGCCGTAGAACACGACGAGATTGGTCTGGTCGCAGTACCCAGACCACCCCCCGAGAGAACCGACACCTCATCCGAATGGCATTGCAGGACAAATCTGCGTATTCCTCGGCTCTGATGCAACAGTGGAACAGTCTAACACGTCGTACACTGTCAGGAGTGACAGTCTGTCACCGTTTATTACGATCTGGGTTACCGGCGCGTCGTCCACTTCTCCGCCTATCTTGGAATAATGTGCATAAACATGCTAGACGGCAATGGTATATGGAACGACTTCACAGGGGACACAAATGGCAGCAGGCAGTGTTTTTCATTCTGCACGACACCCCAAACGCCATATATCAGCAGGACAATGCGCGACCACATGTTGCTGCACGAACACCTGCCTTCTTGTAGTCACAGGATGTCAGACTGTTGCCCTGGCCAGCCCGATCACCGGACTTGTCGCCAATGTGTGGGATATGGCGAAACGACGGGTGCGGCGCTGTGACCTAATGCCAACCACCAAAGATGAACTGTAGAACCAGGTGAATGTAGCATGGATGGATATACCCCAGAACGCCATTCGCGCCTTATACGCATCGATGCCATCACGCATGGAACAAGTTATCTATGTCCATGGAGGACCCAGTGCCTACTCGGCAACAGAAAACATGCTGAACCTAGGAGACTAAAATGCTAATCGTTCCTTCAGAACATACCAATGAACATGTCCTGTGAATATGAACTTCCTATCTCTAGTCTTTCAAGGTGTTCTGATTTTAATGATCATGAGTGTATTTATGCCCCGTATATATCGTTTCATTCCTGAAATCTGTATTCTTCACCTGGTCAGAGTGTTTACTTGTAGCTCTAACAGGGGAAATCTTCGCTGACGGGTAATTCTGGTGAGTTAGGGATGATTGGTATCAGTTTAAATGCTCAACGTTTCCTGGACAAACAAGCTAATAAATTTTGAAACCCTCCAAAAGATGAACCAGAGGAGATAACCTTTTTACTGGGGCCATACAGTACACCACTTTGTATCAATTCAGGTTATTTTTATGCAAAATCATGTGTCAGTTTGTTCAGGAAGTTAAAGGATGTTAAAACATCACGTCTAACTTGTTTAATTGCAATACCCTCAATCTTCAAGATTCAAGTAGAATTATGCATGTCATTTATTTATTTATTTATTTATTTATTTGACTTGTTTTGCTTGGCGTAGTCAAGGTTATGAAGCTTTAACATACACTAAACCAAGGTTAACAAAACATAATTCTAAAATTATTATAATTATAATTATCGTTATAATTTCGCGTGGATATTGCTAGCCTGGTCCAGCCTTGTAAGGCAGACCCTCCAATAAGAGTTGGCGGAATATCCGTGCGTGGGAACTGCCTCCTTTTTAGTGGAGAATTGTATGGTTCATGTTTGTGGGTTACTGTAGTCACGTCCTAGTTCGTGAACCATGGGCAACGGCTGAGTGGCCTAGTAAGTGGTCCTGAGAGTCGGGATACCAGTTGCTATGGAATGGGAGTGGGCATCTCGGACATATTCTGAGTCGTGGCCCTCCTTGTGCTCAGGCGGCCAGGACTACACAATTCACCGGTGGTCCATAACCCGTTAGAGGAGAGATCCTCACTTGGACTATGTGCAAGTAGGGCAGCATCCTGCTTCATGAATTTACCGAGCTCAGAACACTTTAAGCAAGCCTCGGACCTATGGGAGTAATGGAGTCCCACTCCCATTTGACAGGCGAGGGACTCCTTGGAAACAACTTGGCGAACGAAATGGAATTCGGTGGGGAGCTATCAATATTAATGGGGCTTATGGAAGAAAGAAGGTAGAACTTGCTGAGTCAGCAAAGAGGATGCATCTGGATGTGCTAGGAGTAAGTGATATTCGGGTAAGGGGAGATAAGGAGGAAGAGATAGGAGATTATAAAGTGTACTTGACGGGTGTTAGAAAGGGAAGGGCAGAGTCTGGGGTAGGGCTCTTTATCAGGAATACCATTGCACGCAACATAGTTTCTGTTAGGCACGTAAGTGAGCGAATGATGTGGGTAGATTTGTCAGTGGGAGGAATTAGGACAAGAATTGTGTCCGTGTATTCACCATGTGAGGGTGCAGATGAGGATGAAGTTGACAAGTTTTATGAAGCATTGAGTGACATCGTAGTCAGGGTCAACAGCAAGGATAGAATAGTGCTAATGGGCGATTTCAATGCGAGAGTTGGGAATAGAACTGAAGGATACGAAAGGGTGATTGGTAAATGTGGGGAAGATATGGAAGCTAATGGGAATGGGAAGCGTTTGCTGGACTTCTGTGCTAGTATGGGTTTAGCTGTTACAAATACATTCTTCAAGCATAAGGCTATTCACCGCTACACATGGGAGGCTAGGGGTACCAGATCCATAATAGACTATATCTTAACAGACTTTGAATTCAGGAAATCTTTTAGGAATGTACGAGTTTTTCGAGGATTTTTCGATGATACAGACCATTATCTGATCTGCAGTGAACTAAGTATCTCTAGGCCTAGGGTAGAGAAAGTGAAATCTGTCTGCAAACGAATAAGGGTAGAAAATCTCCAGGATGAGGAAATTAGACAGAAGTACATGGATATGATTAGTGAGAAGTTTCGAACAGTAGACAGTAAGCAGGTTCAGGATATAGAAAGTGAATGGGTGGCATACAGGGATGCTGTAGTAGAAACAGCAAGGGAATGCCTAGGAACAACTGTGTGTAAAGATGGGAAAAGGCGAACATCTTGGTGGAATGATGAAGTGAGAGCAGCCTGTAAACGTAAAAAGAAGGCTTATCAGAAATGGCTCCAAACAAGGGCCGAGGCAGACAGGGATTTGTACGTAGATGAAAGAAACAGAGCGAAACAAATAGTTGTTGAATCCAAAAAGAAGTCATGGGAAGATTTTGGTAATAACCTGAAAAGGCTAGGTCAAGCAGCAGGGAAACCTTTCTGGACAGTAATAAAGAATCTTAGGAAGGGAGGGAAAAAGGAAATGAACAGTGTTTTGAGTAATTCAGGTGAACTCACAACAGATCCCAGGGAATCACTGGAGAGGTGGAGGGAATATTTTGAACATCTTCTCAATGTAAAAGGAAATTATCATGGTGGTGTTGCAAACAGTCAAGCTCATGGGGAGGAGGAAAATGATGTTGGTGAAATTATGCTTGAGGAAGTGGAAAGGATAGTAAATAAACTCCATTGTCATAGGGCAGCAGGAATAGATGAAATTAGACCTGAAATGGTGAAGTATAGTGGGAAGGCAGGGATGAAATGGCTTCATAGAGTAGTCAAATTAGCGTGGAGTGTTGGTAAGGTACCTTCAGATTGGACAAAAGCAGTAATTGCACCTATCTATAAGCAAGGGAACAGGAAGGATTGCAACAACTATCGAGGTATCTCATTGATTAGTATACCAGGCAAAGTATTCACAGGCATCTTGGAAGGGAGGGTGCGATCTGTCGTTGAGAGGAAGTTGGATGAAAACCAGTGTGGTTTCAGACCACAGAGAGGCTGTCAGGATCAGATTTTCAGTATGCGCCAGGTAATTGAAAAATGCTACGAGAGGAATAGGCAGTTGTGTTTATGTTTCGTAGATCTAGAGAAAGCATATGACAGGGTACCGAGGGAAAAGATGTTCACTATACTGGGGGACTATGGAATTAAAGGTAGATTATTAAAATCAATCAAAGGCATTTATGTTGACAATTGGGCTTCAGTGAGAATTGATGGTAGAATGAGTTCTTGGTTCAGGGTACTTACAGGAGTTAGACAAGGCTGTAATCTTTCACCTTTGCTGTTTGTAGTTTACATGGATCATATGCTGAAAGGTATAAAATGGCAGGGAGGGATTCAGTTAGGTGGAGATGTAGTAAGCAGCCTGGCCTATGCTGACGACTTGGTCTTAATGGCAGACTGTGCCGAAAGCCTGCAGTCTAACATCTTGGAACTTGAAAATAGGTGCAATGAGTATGGTATGAAAATTAGCCTCTCGAAGACTAAATTGATGTCAGTAGGTAAGAAATCCAACAGAATTGAATGTCAGATTGGTGATACAAAGCTAGAACAGGTCGATAATTTCAAGTATTTAGGTTGTGTGTTTTCCCAGGATGGTAATATAGTAAGTGAGATTGAATCAAGGTGTAGTAAAGCTAATACAGTGAGCTCGCAGTTGCGATCAGCAGTATTCTGTAAGAAGGAAGTCAGCTCCCAGACAAAACTCTTTACATCGGTCTGTTTTCAGACCAACTTTGCTTTATGGGAGCGAAAGCTGGGTGGACTCAGGATATCTTATTCATAAGTTAGAAGTAACAGACATGAAAGTAGCAAGAATGATTGCTGGTACAAACAGGTGGGAACAATGGCAGGAGGGAACTCGGAATGAGGAGATAAAGGCTAATTTAGGAATGAACTCGATGGATGAAGCTGTACGCATAAACCGGCTTCGGTGGTGGGGTCATGTGAGGCGAGTGGAGGAGGATAGGTTACCTAGGAGAATAATGGACTCTGTTATGGAGGGTAAGAGAAGTAGAGGGAGACCAAGACGACGATGGTTAGATTCTGTTTCTAACGATTTAAAGATAAGAGGTATAGAACTAAATGAGGCCACAACACTAGTTGCAAATCGAGGATTGTGGCGACGTTTAGTAAATTCTCAGAGGCTTGCAGACTGAACGCTGAAAGGCATAACAGTCTATAATGATAATGTATGTATGTATGTTGTATGGGGTGCAGGGATATTGGGGACTGTACAAACACCCAGTCCTCGAGTCAGAGGGATAAGTATTTGAGGTTAAAATCTCCGACCCGGCCGGGCATCGAACCCGGGGCCCTCCGAACCGAAGGTGACTACGCTGATCATTCAGACAAGGAACCAGACATAATTATTATTATTATTATTATTATTATTATTATTATTATTATTATTATTATTATTATTATTATTATTATAAATTAACCCGTAATAACCGTAATACTAATTTAAACATTAATGTTAAGAAGACCAAGAAGCTTAATGACAAGATAGTGGAAACAGTCAACAGTTTCCCTTATCTAGGAAGTCTGATTACCAATGACTACAGGTGCAGCAAAGAGATCAAAAGGCGAATAGCACTTGCCAAACAGGCGTTTAGTCATAAGAAAAATCTCTTAATCAGTACAAGTTTAGATTTTAGAATGAGGAAGAAATTTATGATTTCTTTTGTATGGAGTGTGCTATTGTATGGCTGTGAATCTTGGACAATCAGAGATCAGGATTGGAAACGACTGGAAGCGTTTGAGATGTCGGTCTGGAGACGAATGCTTCGGATTAAATGGATTGAAAAGAGAATAAACAAAAGCGTTCTAGAAGAAATTCAAGGGAAGAGAGAACTGACTTTAAGGATACAAAGAAGAAGAGCGCAATTCACTGACCACATCTTGCGACACAAAACCTTCCTTACCAATCTCCTGGAAGTAAAAATCACGGGGAAGGAAGGCCGAAGATGACCGAGGAAAAATTTCCTTCAAGACGTAGCACAGAGTATTCATTATTGTTCTTATTATGAAATGAAACGAGGAGCTGAGGACAGGAAAGACAAGGCATTGCCTTTAGACATTGATGATGACTAATTTAACCGTAATAAAAGAACCAAACCAAACCAAACCCCATGGCACTACAGCCCTTGAAGGGCCTTGGCCTACCAAGCGACCGCTGCTCAGCCCGAAGGCCTGCAGGTTACGAGGTGCCGTGTGGTCAGCACGATGGATCCTCTCGGCCGTTATTCTTGGCTTTCTAGACCGGGGCCGCCATCTCACAGTCAGATAGCTCCTCAATTCTAATCACGTAGGCTGAGTAGACCTCGGACCAGCCCTCAGGTCCAGGTAAAAATCCCTGACCTGGCCGAGAATCGAACCCGGGGCCTCCGGGTAAGAGGCAGGCACGCTACCCCTACACCACGGGGCCGGCTTACAGTAATAAAAGTTACAACTAAAATGAAAGTAAATATTTCTCATACTGATCTTTGAATTACGAGCCCGCCTCCAGGCTCCGTAACACGTCTAGGTCTGTTATGGAGATCTAGACCCGCCTAGCACCTACTGTAAGGAAGCGGGTACACTGTTTCGTGACGTTTGCAGGGGTGGTCAGCGTGTTCTTGTTTTGAGAACGACTATTTAGTTTATGATTCTCTGAGAGCTTCGTAAACATGGATGCTATGTACTGAGGTGTAGACCTACTTAGAATGTGTACGGTACACACTGGGCATGAAGTAGCGTTCTCATTTGCAAGTTTAGCATAGATAGTTGGTTGAGATATGTTGACGCGGTTTTACACTGGAAATGAAACTAATGCAAAAATTTAACTTTTAACTGTGTTACAAGGAGTGTTATACTCTAAGTGTTCCCTGGGAAGTTAATGTTAAACAAAACGGAAAGAGAAATTAATTACAGTCTTACAAAGAATTTTAATTACATTTCGGTAGAAGATAACCCTCAAGTTTGTTTCATCCATTATATACAAGCACATTTATCACGCTAATGTTCACAAAATGAACGTAACGTACAGTATAATGTGTGGTGTGGTAACAGACTTGATGCATTTCAGAAAAAGTTTATGTCGTGGTAAATATACTAAGTTCACGAAAAGTTCTAAGATATCAGAACAGAGTTTGTAATGTAGTATAGTTTTTAACAAGTCATTTGTTCACACATATTTCTCATGAGCACCCAAGAATGTGGGTATGAATGAAGCAGTAAACGAAAAGATAACCGCTGTTTACATAGATGATTCATATTACCTCGGTACAAACTCGAGTCGGTTTCGGGTCTGGCTACACCCAACCGTCCAACAGTGAATTTGGTCGCAGTTAAAATGTTTAAAATTACTGTCCGAAAAATACGTATAAATACGTATACGTATACGTATAAATCCGTCGGGGTGACGTATCACGTATCGTGGAGGCGCCGCCAGGTGGCACTGCTGTTGTCGCCAATCTTCTCAACGCTCAGTTCGAGTCGGAGAGCTCTGCGTGTCAGTAGCAGCGTGCGGCTGCTTGTTGAAAGTTACCCGTTTTCACCTGCCGTCGGTATGGAGCTCTCTCTGATTGAGGAACAGCGCATCAACATCAAGTCTCAGAGCTCGTGTGGCCCGAGTTCGACCGGATTTGGCACAAGGGGGCAGGTGGATCCTTCATCACGACAATGCGCCCGCTCACACGTCGCTCGTTGTGCGTGAGTTTTTGGCCCGAAGCTCAATCACCGTGACAGACCACCCGCCTTATTTACCCGATTTATCCCCTTGTGACTTCTTTCTGTTCCCGAAATGCAAAATGGTGCTTCGGGGGCGGCACTTGGGTGATGTGGAAGCCATCAAGGGAGAAACGACACGGCAACTGAACAGCATCACAACTGAAGACTTTCAACAATGTTATCAACAGTGGAAACGGCGTTGGCAAAAGTGCATCTTGTCTCAGGGAGAGTACTTTGAAGGAGACCATATTGTAATACCTGAATAATTGTCAAATAATGTTATTATTCAACTTTTATACGTATTTTCCTGACAAACCTCGTACTATTAAAATAGGTTTTCCAGAACAATAAATTATTTAAACTACTCTAGTGACTTCATAAACTACATTTGTGCATTATATGCCTTTTGAAATACAGACAAATATCATACAGTTACTTATCAGTGTAATCGTGCTAAAACTTCAATACAATTAAGCTGGAGATAATTAATATAATATTAACAAAATAAAGAACTTGTACTGCTCAGCAGAATTCGTCATAAATAGGTCAGATAACTCGTCTTGATATGCCTGTAGTAATTATAAGCTATAAATTTCATTTTTGTTCCGTATTGAAGTGCCATTATAAGAAATAAATTGACAAGAGGGTCCACGTTTCAATACAATATATCAAGTAAATAATATTACATAAGTCCTGGAACTATTTTGAGCCACTTGGTGGTCATCTTCAGCCAAAATAAAATTTAACAGGTCATACGATAACAAAAACAATGTATATAAGATAAAGGCAATATTGCAGGAATAATTAAAGTATATATATCAACCAAAATTATGGTTGTGATCTTCTTTTTTTCTTTTGCTAGTTGCTTTACGTCGCACCGACACAGATAGGTCTTATGGCGACGATGGGACAGGGAAGGGCTAGGAGTGGGAAGGAAGCGGCCGTGGCCTTAATTAAGGTACAGCCCCAGCATTTACCTGGTGTGAAAACGGGAAACCACGGAAAACCATTTTCAGGGCTCCCGACAGTGTGTGTGATGTTCTTGTCACATTATTATCACATTGTGACAAGAAGATCAGCAAGCAGGTATGTTGAACCTGTCAGTTCATTTTTGCACCCTATCCAGTCTTCTGTTTCCATGGCCTGCCTGCTTCCTCTTGCATTTCAGTGTTTTGTTCTACATCAGGCATTGCATGTCCTATATATTTCACCCTAGAGATTTACGGCATTGGCTGAGGTCCTAACCCAACTTAAAGACATCATATTATGACAAGAAGATCACCACCATAATGTGTGTTGTTATATGTATTTTAATGTTATAAATATTCCTGAAGCATTGTCTTTATCTTATATACATTGTTTTAGTTATCACATGATCTGTTTAATTTTATTTTGGATTAAGATGGCCACCAGGTGGCTGAAGCTAGTCCCAAGACTTATGTAATATTATTTACTTGATATATTGTATTGTAAAGGTGGACATTCTTCTCATTTTTTTCTTAATATATGCCTGTCGTAGACATATTGTTTTGCCTGCCATTTCCAATGGTTTATGAACATTTAATAAGAAACGCGGTATGGTACGGCGCAGTTCGTAGTCAGAATTCAACCATTATGACGTCATCATGCCGTCTGTTTGTTACAAATATATCCATATATTCGCTTTTTTAAATCCTGAAGTTCTTGGTGCAATGCTTGGTATTGTGTCGTAGAAGGCAATGGTATTTTTAATCGCAGTTCTTCTATATGGAAGGGTTGTCTTGTGAGCTCGGCCAGGCAGAGAACATTTTTAAGATACATGGCCTTCACCCTTTCCAGCGTAGCTAGGTTATTCTTCGATAGGTGCTCCCAGATAGATAATAATGGGGTCTGTTTTTACGCAACTTTCTTCTCTTGGCAGCATGTAAGTTATTAGTTGAATTTTTTTTTTTTTTTTTGCTATGGGCTTTACGTCGCACCGACACAAATAGGTCTTATGGCGACGATGGGATAGGAAAGGCCTAGGAGTTGGAAGGAAGCGGCCGTGGCCTTAATTAAGGTACAGCCCCAGCATTTGCCTGGTGTGAAAATGGGAAACCACGGAAAACCATTTTCAGGGCTGCCGATAGTGGGATTCGAACCTACTATCTCCCGGATGCTAGTTGAATATATTTGGAAGCTGGGGAAAGTTAGAGTGATCAGAAGAATTGTATACTCTCTGGCTTGACAGGTACTAATCAAGCATGGCTGCATGCAATGACATAACTAAAGACGAAAATCACATAGCCTATATCAGAATATTAATGAAAGTGTTAGTCGCTTAGCAACATGATAAGTACAGAATGTATTGCGGGTTAGGGTAAGCCTCCGCCTGCAATTATTGGAGTGATCATTTAATGATTTGATTTTATGATTACTCAAAGTCGGCTGAACATAGAAACCTGTCTCACGATTCAACGGCAAGTAATTCTGGAGACAATAAAACAAAAATGAAGCAAATCGGTCCAGTAGAACGGTTGGACGGACTGGGTAAAACTGTATTTAGTAAACTCTTTTAATAAATAGGTTAATGCACGGATACCTTCTCCCTAGTAGGGTAAATTCATATATCATTCAACGAACCTTCGAAACTGTCTTATTCACACGATGCTTGTGTATACATGTGTGCATAAATAACAGGGGAACACGCCTTACGTACGCCTACCGTGTCCTACGACTTGCAGTGTCGGCTAAAGGTTCCTGAGAGGTACTCCCAGAAAATTGGAACCTCGACCATTAATGAGGAAATATTCGCCTTAAAGTAACAATAATAATTACCTTATTCTTATTCTTCTTATTCTGCTTCTTCATATAAAGTGGTTCCGTAAAGCGTTGTCTCATCCGGTTCATTTTTTATAGAATTTCAAAATTTCATAGCTTGTATATCCAGGAAACATTGAGCATTTAAATGTACACAGATCATCCCTAACTCATCAACAAAAACCTTCAACGACGGTTACCCCTGTTAGTGCCACAATAAAGCACTCTGGCCAAGTGAATTGTATATACGGAGCATAGACATTATTCTAGCCATTGCTTCTCCTCAAGAAGTCCCCCAGAGAAACGAAGAAACTGTGAAATTCCTACCTTTAACTTGCCTTTTAGCATTGCTATACACTGCAAATGATAGCATTGTGTTACTTTATATTCAACTATTTGCAGTCTCCCACCAATTGAAATAATAATTCAAGAAACATGCTGTTGATAACACGGTGTTTTAATACAACTACCGGTAATACGATCAAGTTTGTAGGTTGTGCAAAGCGATTTATTGTGGCAGAACCTGAATGAACGCTGCAAAAACATTAATCGGAGTTATGGATCAGAAATTGAATGTCGAGGTGAAACGGACATGCATAAGTAGCGCGCTTTCTGCGAGCAAGGAGTGTGTCATCATTGTGAATTAACCGGTAAGATCTTGGAGATCTGAAAATGGATCCACGGTTCGAATGCCGCTCTGTGCAGATATTTTCAGGGTATTCACAGCTTCGTTGTATATACATACGGCAGAGTGCCCCGTTTGAAACGATAAGAGGGTTTTATGTTAAGCATATATGGTGCCTGAACACCACAGCTATTAAAAGAGGTCCCGACACAGCGTATTCATAGTTGTTTTTACCAATCAATAACCGCGACGTATTCCATTGACGAATAATTCGATATGTTACTCATCCATGGAGATACTGTACATGACAGAAGTTATTACAGTCACAACGCCTGCATCACAAGCGATTTACTGAAGAAAGAAAACCGACAGCCATTACATTCCAGAGCCTTTAACGACGTTTATGTTCAACTGAAGCATTTATAAGGGAACCCTCCATTAGAGATACTCCTATGACGTCTGGTCATTAGAAATAGGTTCATTTAGACGGTGCCCGAAATGCCCTTATATTGGTGCACAGGCACTTGTGGAACAACCCAACATTAGTCGGTCATCTGGTCTGTGAGCATTACCAAATAATAAATTCCATCCATACACCTGCAATTACATTAAATGTTTGACGACGTGACTTCTACGCTAGGATATCTTTTTCAACGGCTATCACACAAAATAGGTAGTGATGCAGCTTTCTCTAATCAATATTCATTTTTCCAGGATGAAGCACGATTTTACAAGAAATCACATGACTTAACATCCAGCTATAAACGGAACTTTTTCTGGGCCGAATAAAAATTCATTTTTGGAAATGAGTATTATTTTCCCGTATAATATCGTAAAATAAAGGTACTGCATGGGTTTTGAACATGCCCCTGAACACCCCGTTTCTTAACCACCGAAGTTCATGCTCTCTGATCTTGCCACCTTAGCTAGAATAAGGTCTAGCTCTAAGTTGAAAGTTCGCAATCTATATTGTATCCGTTCATGGGCTTAATGAACGCGTTCTATTCTAATCTAAGTTTTATTTGCAGCTGTGATCTTTCCTTACGTTCGTTGTGGTTTCTATCATTCAAATATAATTTCGTCAGTATTGTGGAACGTAAATCCAAACATACCGTAGTACGAATTCCTTATTGGAACAGGGACCTATATTTTTATCATGAACTGCAGGCTACATAAAACTAAATTCTTAGGGGCTGACGGACCAATCTGTATATTACGATTTCAATCAATAGCTGCTTAGGCCTACATAATAGAGGCATGTCTTACAATAAATTATTCGCCCCATTTTCACAGCAGAAAATGCTGAGGCCGTATATTAATGAAGGCCACGGCCACTACCTTCCAAATCCTAGCCCATAACCACTCTTGCGTTTCCGTAAACCGGTCGATGTGTTGTGACGTTAAAAAACTAGAAAAAATGTTGGCGAAGTTCTTGTTAGATATAACACAATATTCACATATACAACACGATCACTTAGCCAGTAAACAGCGTTTATTGTTCTAAATTGAGCTCTCCACAGCAGTAAGAGGGTGCTGTGCCTGGACAAAGGAAAGTATCCTAAGTATGAATGTACATGACGATAAGCACACTGCATGCACAATTCAGTAAGGCAGTTGGAATTTGAGAAATTCGAATATTCAGTCTTCTAGATGATATAATCAGGAGCGTGCAAGATATCACATTCAAATGAAAGTGAATCTTTCTTTCAGGTGTGCTGAAATGTGTTATTGAAAATTAGAGTACTGAATTGTTTGTGAGTAAACGCGGGTGGTCAAAAAATTATGCTGTGATCTGACCTCCAAACGTCTTTTAAATCTAGAAAAGTAAATAAAAATATTCTTCAACAATGTTGGGATAATAATTGTTTCTCTGGTTCGAACCCCACTGTCGGCAGCCATGAAGATGGTTTTCCGTGGTTTCCCATTTTCACACCAGGCAAACGCTGGGGCTGTACCTCAATTAAGGCCACGGCCGTTTCCTTCCCATTCCTAGGCCTTTCCTGTCCCATCGTTGCCATAAGACCTATCTGTGTCGGTGCGACGTTAAGCAACTAGCAATTTTTTTTTCTCTCCTAATGTTGAAATAAAATGCCGTCTTGTTCCACGTTCACCTTCACATCATCAAAAACTCTGATTTCAGTTCCGAATAAACTTGTAGAGATAACAACTATTACAGGTGGTTGTAAATTCACGGTTTCATCTTTTAACCGCATCACTTTCCTCATCACCGGGATGTGTCTGCGAAATGTTTTCTAAGATATTCTTCTCGAAAGCAACAAGTCGTATTGCTATCAGCAACTTTATTTAATAATTCGGACAGAGTGTTTATATCATGTAGATCCATGCATGTTTCATCTTATTCAATATTGTACCACTTTCCATCAGGAACTTCGTGAATATTCCTTTTGTGTGGCAACGGGAAGGAAATATTAATAGTGCTTATAAAGTCTACAGCAAAGTATAGTAGCTATATAATACAGTATTATTAACGCGGGAATCAATCTATGAAATTTCATGATCATTTAAGCTCAAATGTTTTATTTTGTTTCTCTATAAATCAACATAATTAAATTAGTTGACACTTTTGTTACGTTATCGGAGCATATTTTAAATTCGGCATTTTATATAGTTCATAGAAATTGTATAGAATACCTAAAATTAAGTGCTAAAGTATGAAATAAAAATTATTTTATACATTTTATAGGCATGTTATAGAATGACAAAATCGGAGTAGGCAAAGTACAATTCGCGTTTAAATTCAAAGTCTGCCATTGTTGCTCAAGATGTCGCAATAGATTATTACACCTGAGTCACAAATTTCAAATTAGATTTTATGATGAACTCCCCCATATTACAAGTAATAGTGCTAAAATTTCTCGCAGATGTAAGTTATCATAAGCTTTCTCATTATGCGTTAAAGGTCAAACCGCCCATGAAGAAATAACCTCGGGATTATTGGCTGCTAAACAGATAAAATGCTGTGTTTACTAAGAATGGAAGCAAACTAACTTAACCACTTAAAGAGGGAACCAATTATTTTCAGATTTATCTAAATATTCTAAAATATTTCACGTACTTTGTGAGGTTCATTTGGCAGTTTGTTACGGAAGACGAGGACGAGAGACAATGCCGAAGGAGCTTTCGTCCAAATCATCATGATGTTGAACTCTGTATTCGCCTATGTGAATCGTGCCAGAGAAAATGTGTTGTAGTGCAAGCCATTGGGTTTCTTCAGATTTAATTTCCCGTAGTCAGGTCGATCTTATCGATTTTACGTCCAAGCCTGACAGAGATTACCAATTCATAATGATATATCAGGATCACCTCACCAAATTTGTTGTTCTCCAGTCTCTTAAGCCTAGAAAGGAGAAGAGGTAGCCTACCACCTCTTGGATATTAATAATTCTCCGTGCTCCATCCATTTTACAATCCTATAATGGGAGAGGATTCGCCAGAAAGGTGGTTTGCAGCATGGTGGAGTATTTGTTCTCTTTAAAGAACTTTCATCGTAAGCCACAGCACGCACAAAGTCAGGGGAGTGTCGGAAAAGCTAGTCAAGATATTGAAAATATGACTTCGGCTTGAATGCTGGGGTGATGTTTTACTCTTTATAAAGCTGATGAATAACTGGGTCTTCCATGACGGAAGAGGAGAATACCATATGAAGCTCCCTTCTCTTGTAAAGAAAAGGTCGGCCCGTCAACTTTTTCTTTGACCCAAAATGAGGTACTAACCATAAGAGCTGAGAAGAACTACAGAAACTCATAGAAAGCATTAAAACATCAGAACAAAATGGCGTAGGTGGTCCAGAAGAAGAGGAAGAAGTTCCTTCTCTCTCAAACACCGATCAAACCACAACCCAAGGCTATAGAAACAAAAATTCTGGTGGTCAAACTCTGAACTGCTAAACACTAACCAAAAGATTCCCCCCGACCATTTAGGAGCTACTATTTGAGTTCCTGTTCCTGACTTCGACAAGGGAAGGGGTAATTCCCGCAATGTGCTGGTACTTATGGTGAAGACGACTGAGAATGGCTTCTGTCAACTCGGGACAGTGAATGCAATTCTGAAGCAGCGTTATTCTAGGTCACAGTTCATGGTGTGTCCGAAGGAATTAGTGCAACTTGAAGACGTCTCGAAACAGGAAACCGCACTCCGAACAGTCGCTGACTCTCAGTCTACAGAAGGTAGCTATGAATTCATCATATGCATGTGAAACACACAGTGCTCAAATATGAAGTGTTTTTTCCGTAAAAAGTAAAATATTTTTGCAATGATAAATGACACTTATCGCTCCCTTGTTGCATAACTCGTTGACTTTGATAAAATAATGTAATGTCACACACCATATACCTTTAAATGAATATTTTTCGCATTCAATTATTATAACGTTTAAAACATCTTTTGAAAAGTGTAAACCATTTTGAGGATTTCTGTATGTTCAATTAGTAATACTTCGAATAGGACTTTTTTTAATGGACGTCTTTTCGACGACTTTTACTCATTCAATTAATAGTATCGGAACGTAAAGCCAATAACATTATTATTATTATTATTATTAATAATAATTAATAGTATCATAAAATTTTCTATATAACTGTATGAAAAATTAAACTGTACTTTTGTATGTTGTATATACAGACTACAATTTTAAACCAAATAATTTTAACACCTCCATCCCCCATGGCATTACAGCCCTGAAGGGCCTTGGCCTACCAAGCGACCGCTACTGAGCTCGAAGGCCTGCAGATTACGAGGTGTCGTTTGGTCAGCACGACGAATCCTCTCGGCCATTATTCTCTGATTTCTATCCCTGGATCGCTATCTCACCGTCAGATAGCCCCTCAATTCTAAATACGTAGGCTGAGTGGATCACGACCAGCCCACGATCCAGGTAAAAATCCCTGACCTGGCCGGGAATCGAACCCGGGGCCTACAGGTAAGAGGCGGGCACGCTACCCTAACACCACGCGGCTGGCAAATAATGTTAAAAGATTTTCTTTAAAATAAGATTTTTGTTTAATTGTGTTTTTACCGTGGCATTTTTGACATTCCGTAAGTAATACATATGGGGCCGATGACCTAGATGTTAGGCCCCTTAAAACAACAAGCATCATCAGACATACATATAATGCCTAGGACAAGTATAAAACGTTTCCAAACAACAGAATTTTACACTGCCAAATCCACCTGGTTTTCTGTACAATTCCTAGGAATTCTATATCAGGTCTGAATTAAGCATTTTGATGGCAACAAATATGAATCCATCAAGTGAAAATTCTCACTGACAGAAACTTGTCAAGTGACCTTTACGAAATACTTTCACGCTTAATCTAAATACTAACATTCCATCAAAATTATACAATACATTATACAGTAAGAAAAAAATTCTTACTTCCCGTAGACTAGAAATATAGGTCGATTGAGAGTCGTATAATGCCCTTTCAGTAAAACAGAATGAAAAAGCGACTTAAAAATGTATTCCTGGAGATCTGATATATATATATATATATATATACGTTCAATTTTAATATGTTCAGCTCGTTGGCCGAATGGTCAGAGTAGTTGCCTTGGTTCCAAAGATCCCACGTTCGATTTCCGGCCAGGTTGGAGATTTTTATATTAGATGGTTATTTCCCTTGGCTCGTCGACTGGGTGTATGTGCTGTCCCCAACATCTCTGAAACTCATACTTCGCACATAACACTATAACATGCCATTTTCCAGAAATGACAGATGTCGTACATCCCAATCGGACGGTTTTCCTTGATAGGGCTGCACCACGCTAGCAATAGCCAAACGAAATAATAATAATAATAATAATAATAATAATAATAATAATAATAATAATAATAATAATAATATTAATAATAATAATAATAATAATAATAATAATAATAATAATAATAATAATAATACCCTATGGGTGTCATTTTCACACCATTCACAACAGGGACTGGCTGCATAAGAAATGGCATTACTAGTATCGCTCATACCTCAGTCAGTTTCATATCTTCAAAGCCAAGGATGATACTGAGATATGTCAATGAAAGTAACTAATTTATTCTAGCCCATACCAGAAGAAAAAGTGCACTGTAAACACTAGGTCTCACCAGCAACAATGTCACTCGTAGAGTTGGTTGCTGCGTGCATTTCAGTAGGCATGGCAGACTGATATGCAATAGCAACTTCTGGCTCAGTGAAGAGAGCAATGGGAAACTACGTTACTTCTGATTTCTCTAGCATGCATTTACAGTGACGCCTAGACAATCTATGACAGTTCATGGGAGAGCTGTTGGGGACCAAACCACCTTCGGGATTAATACTCCACATACATATGTAGATTATGAAGCTTTTTATCAACAGTAGTGTTAAAAGTCAATAATATTGCAACTAGCATTTCATGAAGGCATCTACATGTGATATATTCAATAAATTACCCTGACCGTAGCTGTCAAACGGTGATACAGAAGAGAGCGCCGTAATGAATATTCTAACGCAACCAGTTTAACAGGTCCATCGGGCGGGCTTGCGTAACACTGCATTTTACAAAGGTATGACGTGAAACGAACAACGGATATGCATGCAAAAGATATATGACACACTGAAAAATCTTCCCGAGAAGAGACCTTTAGATATCGTGGTCATCGTTTCCATGTTATCATTCTATGAGTTAATGCTGTAATGTTTCACTACCTGACTTCTGCGATAGGATATCTTTTTCAACGGCTATCACAGAAAATAGACAGCGATGCACTTTTTTCTAATCAATATTCATTTTTTCCGGATGAAACACGATTTTACAAGAAATCGACTGAACATCCAGCTATAAACGGAACTTTTTCCAGGCTACATAAAAATTCATTTTTGGGAATGAGTTTATGTACGCATAGAATATCGTAAAATAAAGGTACTGCATGGGTTTTGAACATGCCCCTGAACACCCTGCTTCTTAACCACTGAGGTGTTATTGTTATATTAGTGCACATGTGCTATTTAATGCTAGGATTAGAGATATGAATCACGATTTGAAAATTGTATCCGTACCTTGATATTCCTGAAATGAGCGTGGAGGAGGGGTAACTTAATCGTCAGCAAGGTCAGCTTATCTGAAAGAATCGAAACCAAAATATTGAACTTAATAATAATAATAATAATAATAATAATAATAATAATAATAATAATAATAATAATAATAATAATAATAATAATAATAATAATAATAATAATCCATGGAACTAAACCCCTGATGGGCCTTAGCCTACAAAGAGACCGCTACTAAGCCCGAAGGCCTGCGGATTATGAGGCGACGTACTGTATAGTCAGTGCGACGAATCATCTCGACTTCTCAAGTTTTCTAGAGCGGGGTCACCATCACACCGTCAGATAGCTCGTCAGTTGTAATCTAATCACGTAGGCAAAATGGACCTCGAACCAAACCTCAGGTCTAGGTAACAATCCCTGACCTGGCCGAGAATCCGAACCCGGGGCTACCAGGTGAGAAGCATGCAGGCTAGTCCTAGACTGCAGGACCGACAATAATAATAATAATAATAATAATAATAATAATAATAATAATAATAATAATAATAATAATAATAATAATAATAATAATAATCCAAGCACTTCTACCACAAAACCTAGTCAGAAGATCGCAAGATAAGCCACGGCGTATGAAGAGATTCTGTGAGAAGGAAAAGGCAACATCAGCTAAGTAGTCGGACATAACGAATAAATAATAATAATAATAATAATAATAATAATAATAATAATAATAATAATAATAATAATAATACAGATATCACCTTGTAACGGGATTTGAACCGTTACAACATGAGGCATTCAAGATTACCTCTCATAGCCAACGTAGGCCAGGGTCGAACTGTGTACTGTATATAACCTAGTCCATCTATCTATCTTTCTATCTATCGTTTATTTATTTACGTATCATTATTGTGAATATTATTATATACATGCGTTCGGCCCTCTAAGGAGCACGTAGAAGCATCATTTAGCTGGTGCCGGGCTGAGTGGCTCAGACGGTTAAGGCGCTGGCCTTCTGACCCCAACTTGGCAGGTTCCATCCTGGCTCAGTCCGGTGGTATTTGAAGGTGCTCAAATACGTCAGCCTCGTGTCGGTAGATTTACTGGCACGTAAAAGAACTCCTGCGGGACTAAATTCCGGCACCTCGGCGTCTCCGAAAACCGTAAAAGAGTAGTTAGTGAGACGTAAAATAAATAACATTATTATTATTATTTAACTGGTATTCTTGATCTTCTTGTTCTTATCTTCCCAAAACTTCCTCATCCTTTCACTATGGGCCTGTGGTCCGCCTTGTGTCCAAGCGTTTTTGTTTTCAAATTTATTGCTGTCGGTGTCTTGGGCGCAAACTTGTTGGTGTTGATCATTTGTCTATATGAAGTCCTTGTGGTTTCCAGTGAGTCAATGAAGACTTCTGCGAGGTCTTTTTGAGTGTCTACTAGCCAGCGCAATTTGGTTTGTCGTGTCCCATTGGTAACGAAAAAGATTTTCTTGGTCAATCGTGAGTCATCCATTCATGTTAAATGCCCGTAGAATTTCATACGTCTTTTGCGTGCAAGTGAAGTGAAACGCTCAGTCAATGAATAGAGTTCCTCCTAGCTTTTTCGCATCCAAATGCCATCTCTAAACTTGGGTCCGAATATTTTTCTCAGTATCTGTCGTTCCATTTTCTCAAAATCTCTAATGCTGATGTTTAATGATAATTTTTCAATTGCGTAGAGTTCCTCTGGGAGAACAACAGTTTTGTAGTGTCGGAGTTTGGCTTTGGCGATTTCTTATTGTAAACATTCCAGGTGATTGTATAGGCTTTACATAATTTATTTTTCAGCACGGTTTTTGTTGGCATCTCTTTCGTTGCAGGTTCTCCCGATAACATCACCTACGTACTTAAACTGTTTTACTTGTGTGACGCTGCCATATTGGGTCACGAGTGGCACAAGGCTTGAGTTCTTAGAGAGTCCATGTACTGTGACTTTTCGTAAGAGATGTGGAGGCTAAGGCATTTTATGTTTATCCGTTTAGCTTTTGTTCCCATATGGATTCCAGGTACTTCTTTCTCCCAAGTTTTAATTACCTTGTCTAGTACTGGGTTGAACAGGAGTGGGGACAGCCCATCACCTTGTCTATTATTATTATTATTATTATTATTATTATTATTATTATTATTATTATTATTATTATTATTATTATCGCTTTACTTTCGAGATACCAGGCTTTCACGAGATAGTTCAGTACATTTAGCAAGCTTGGATTCAGATTTATATAAACCGCGCTGTGACCATTCTCGAAATGGTTTCTAGTTTCAGTTAATGGTGTCTTAATTTGGGGCTACATTTGCTCTCTTTCTGAACCTTCCTTCAGTTAAAGTAATTGCATATCTCAGTCAGTGCAGACACCATTATAGCATACGTTGTTACGCAGATATCGCACAATATGATGTATTATTTTGTTTATCATAGGCTATGATGTACTATATCGTACTAGTTTATACGGAGATGTTTACAAGGCTCACTAGAGGACAGTTTTCTTCTCTTCTGTGGCTGATGTTAGTGTAAAGATAACTTGTTCTGTGAGTCCACAGTTTAATTCGTGTTCACATTTAATGTGATGCCTTATATGATCAGTGTAATTCTAATTAGTTGGAACTAAGTTCAGAACACGAGTCCAGATTTAGCATTCAGTTCCTCTCACTGTTACTACTACAGGAAATTTTGTTGAATACGATTCCCATATACCCGAATAAAGCAATATTATAATTCATTAGGGTTAGTATACATCACATTTCATTATATTGTCAAATAATATTCATTTAGGTATTGTCCTTTTTCAGGTGAGTTGAGGTGTTGCTGATTCCTCGTGGTGACTAAAGATGTATTTTTCACCAGCGACTGGAGTGAAATACTGTTATAAGGTAGGAAAAGATCAATTGAAAAATCTGGTAGAAACAGTGTTGCTAACTTATATTTTCAAGATCCGCTAAATACTACTAAAAATCCGCTGAAATTCCGCCAAGAAATCTGATCTTAAATAATGAGCAATAAAAATGAGGAATAATAATAATAACAACAACAACAACAATAATAATAATAATAATAATAATAATAATAATAATAATAATAATAATAATAATAATAATAATAATAATAATAATAATAATAATAATAATAGTAAAAGTAAATGTCTGTACTCACCTGATCTGTGAGTTTCACTGGGATTAACCCCCTGCCTGCGAGCCGGTGAGCTAAAACTTGTAGGCGTTTTAGTGCAGAGTGCAAACTAGGTGAATCTCCTACCTCAAGGGGCACACACAAAACAGGCCAGTTCATTAAACGGTCTTCCTTCATAGCATAAATATAAATGCTACTCTCTCACAGTTTCATTATCTGTCGTCATTCGTCAACTAAGAGATAAGTACCCTATTCCCCACGCATTACAAATTTATGATACCATGATCTCATAACATCAAATCCAAATAACACGTTTTCCTCGTGTGATTAATAGCTCCTGATAAAAAGTACGGAATAGCACGGAGACAGACTGGAGTACAAATTTACAAAAACGCAAAATTGATAAAACACTTAATTCCGCTTTAATAAATCTAGAATTCTGCCCAAAAATCCGCTGTCCGCTAAATGATATTTTTCTCTGCCGACAGTCTTCTAATTCCGCCAAATTTAGCGGAAAATCCACTAAGTTGGCAACACTGGGTAGAAAATGCTATTATTATTATTATTATTATTATTATTATTATTATTATTATTATTATTATTATTATTATTATTATTACTTTCGAATGGGCCACCAGAGGACCGCGTGCCAATTTCAATTCCTTCTTCTTTGTTCTTTCCTTTTCTTCCAGTACGCTTTCATCTGTTCACTATGTTTCTTCTTTCCGTCTTCAGACCACTTTGAACCAGTCTTTTTTACTTTCCTACCTTGGAATCCTTCTATTTTCAATACTTTTTCCCGAAAGTCTTCTCTATTATTTATTTCTTCTGTTGTTATATTGTTTTTTTTAAATCCTTTCTTACTTCATTGACCCAGCTTGTCGTTGATTTCTTACTCCACAAATATCTGAAAATCTTACTGGTTAATCTACTATCTTGCATTCGATATAAATGTCCAAAAAACATAAGTCTCCTTTTCCTCATTACATCTGATATATTTTATTATTATTATTATTATTATTATTATTATTATTATTATTATTACAACGTATAGCTTCCTCCGGCTGTGCACTGTGCACTGTAAACACTACATCCCGCCAGCAAAGGCATTCTTGAAACTTATTTTCCCAAATTTATGTGCGCTATTCTGGGAAATATATGAGGCTACATGTCAAGCATGCTTTCAACAGCTCATATTTTAAGTTATTGTAATTATATATTTAGCATATAACATTTTTCTTTCCTTCATGAGATATTCTTCCCCGGAGGATGGGGAGATTCGTTGTAAACATACTTCGAGTTAAAAATGAAAAAAAAAACGTTTTTATAGCATCAATATTTCGAGATGTAATAAGAGAACGGAGAGGTTTCTATTTACTGTCTACCTAAAACTAAATAGGTTATCTGATTCGTTGTGGGAACAAGTATAAGCAGAAAGATTTAACTGAAAAGAGAGCAGTGAGGTAAAATGCGTACAATACGGCAGTGAATAAATTTTAATTTAAATGTTCTCATTAATCTTCCACGACTGGCAGGCATGCGTAAATTTAACAAATAGCTTGGCTCTTTGAGTGTACCCATGGACTGTTATCGTGTATTACCCTACACGAGTTGTTAGCCAGAACACGTGGCGAACTTTTGTCTACTTTTATACCTCGTACGTCCATAAATGCCGTACATTTGCAAACTCATATCCATCGTGACTAGTGCTATGGAAGGTTGGGAATCTAAGTTGCACTTTCGAGCATTTTAGAGGCATTGTTTGCTGAAATATTTCAACAAACTACATCTGATGATCATTCAGTTCTTGCTTCGTAGACTTTTGTGGCCATTATCATGTTTGTTCTAGGTCCTATCGATGGACGAATACAAAAATATTTTATCAATCAGGAGATAGTAACAGGCATATTTATGTTCTGCACCAACTAAATAATTCTCAGGCTTCGATTTTTGCAACATTCAATATGTATTTTACAGGATACTACGAAATTTTCACATAAACATTTTTTCATCCAATGACTCAACGGCATGTGTATTTTAAGAGTGGTAATTTCATTCACGGAAGAAATGTAACCTTTCTCATATACTGCAAAGGACATCGGATTATTATTGTTTTAGGGCCCGTTAAGCTGGTTGTTTCTCTCCCAAATTGCTTTTGTGTCTCGCTCCATTCGAAGAGATGGCATCATTTAGCGACTTGGAACGTGGAATATGGGTCAGACTATTATTCCCTAACATTCAAGTGAAACTACGTTCATTACGTTGTTGGTTTATTTTATGGGCTAAGGCTGCCTTTGTTTGTAAAGGGCAGGTGTTCATAACCCCTTTCCACACGATCGTGTGGGTTAGTTTTTAAAATCTGGCTCCTTTATTGAATGATCAGTGTAGTCGCCTTTGGTTCAGAGGGTCCCCGGGTTCTATTCCCGGCCGGGTCGGAGATTTTAACCTTAAATTATTAATTCCCCTTGCTCGGCGACTGAGTGTTTGTTCTATCTCCAACATCTCTGCAACTCACAAACCAAAAACAACACTATCCTCCACTGCAACAACACCCAGTTTCCAATACACGGTAGATGACGCCCGTCCTCGTTGCGGGCTCTGCCTTACAAGGGTTGCACCAGGCTAAAAATAGCCACACGAAAAAGAAACTTTTGCCAAGCCAATCCGAACTGCAATGATTGTGCGATTCTCGTAGAGTGTGTTTCTACTGTTTATGTTGTTATGGTTGACCAGCAGGTGATAGGCCCACAATTTGTCAGTGCAAAAGTCTAGCCAAAACTAACTATGTAAAGCGTGATATCTAACTGTGCCGCCTTTCCAAGGAAAACAACTATACGTGTGTAATGTTGAAAAATGACCTGCAGGAAACAATGAAATGAAATATTTGACTGAATCGTTTTTACACAAATTCCTCCAATTGTGCTAAAAGGCAATTCATCAGTATCTTGGTATTCCATCCCCAAATAATTCGCTAAGCCAAACCAAACCAAACCAAACCCCATGGCACTACAGCCCTTGAAGGGCCTTGGCCTACCAAGCGACCACTGCTCAACCCGAAGGCCTGCAGATTACGAGGTGTCGTGTGGTCAGCAAGACGAATCCCCTCGGCCGTTATTCTTGGCTTTCCAGACCGGAGCGGCTATCTCACCATCAGATAGTTCCTCAATTCTAATCACGTAGGCTGAGTGGACCTCGAACCAGCCCTCAGGTCCAGGTAAAAGTCCCTGACCTAGCCGGGAATCGAACCCGGGGCCTCCGGGTAAGAGGCAAGCACGCTACCCCTACACCACGGGGCCGGCATAATTTGCTAAGAGCCATTTAAAATATTTCTTTTGTGTCAAATAATGGGAATACTTGCTAAATAAGCACCTAACGAATACGATTTTGGGGGTTCCTTTCCAAAATACATGAAATATATTTTTTGTCAGAAAGAAAAATCCGAATAAAAATCAGCTCGGGAACTGTGAATAATATTTCGGATTACTGTAGTGTCACAGGTTGCTTAGCTGAGACAGTAAAGGCTTTCTAGGTTCGTCTGGAATGATGTGGGTTCGATTCCTCATCAGGAAGTTGATAAATTAGAAACGACATGTCTCCTTCAGGAAAGGCACATAGCCATGGAGTGTACTCAGCCTACACTGAAAATAAGTACAGTACTAGGTTAACTCCTTGCGGCAGAACTGGTCGTGCATAGAGCCAACCAGTTTACCGGGTGTTATTATTATTATTATTATTATTATTATTATTATTATTATTATTATTATTATTATTATTATTAGGTCCGGCTCCATGGTTAAATGGATTAGCGTGTTGGAATTTGATCACATGGGCCCCGGATCGATTCCCGGCAGGATCGGGAATTTTAACCATAACTGATTAATTTCCCTGGCACCGGGGCTGTGTGTATGTGTCGTCTTCATCATCATTTCATCCTCATCATGACGCGCAGGTCGCCTACGGGTATCAAATCAGAAGACCAGCATCTGGCGAGCCGAACTTGTCCTCAGACACTCCCGGCACTAAAAGCCATATGCCATTTCATTTTTTCATTATTATTATTATTATTATTATTATTATTATTATTATTATTATTATTATTATTTCGTTTGGCTGTAGCTATTCTGGTGAAGCCCTTGTAAGGCAGACCCTCAGACGAGGGTGGGCAGTATCTGCCTTATATGGGAAACTCGTGTTGTTGAGGTGGAGGGTAGTGTTTTGTGTGGTGAATGATTTGCAGGAATTTTGTGGACAGCATAAACATCAATTCCCCGAGCCCAGGGAATGAACAATTATTAAAATCCCCGACCCATCCAGGAATTGACCCCCGGATCATCTGAACCGGATGTCACAAAGCTGACCATTCCGCCAAAGAAACGGGCGTTTACCGAGTGATTCAAAAGATTGCGTAGAAACTGAAGTAATTCAAAGAGGGATCAAACGGTTCGAATAGGAATGTCGAGACCACAATTATCATCATCATCATCATCATCTGTTTACCCTCCAGGGTCGGTTTTTCCCTCGGACACAGCGAGGGATCCCACCTCTACCGCCTCAAGGGCAGTGTCCTGGAGCTTCAGACTCTTGGTCGGGGATACAACTGGGGATAATGACCAGTACCTCGCCCAGGCGGCCTCACCTGCTATGCTGAACAGGGGCATTGTGGAGGGATGGGAAGATTGGAAGGGATAGTCAAGGAAGAGGGAAGGAAGCGACCGTGGCCTTATGTTAGGTACCATTCCGGCATTCGCCTGGAGGAGAAGTGGGAAACCACGGAAAACCACTTCCAGGATGGCTGAGGTGGGAATCGAACCCACCTCTACTCAGTTGACCTCCCGAGGCTGAGTGGACCCCGTTCCCGGGCCTCCGGGGGTGGCAGCTAATCACGCTAACCACTACACCACAGAGGCGGACGACCACAATTATTTTCGGAATATTTATAAGTCACGTAATATGCTATACGCTAAGGTTGGCAGACCAAAAGTTCAGCAGTATAAAGTGGAGTTTTCCTTGTATTTACAGATTATGTGAATGTGAAGAACATTAAATGATAGCCAGTCTCATTACCTGAAGCACATGTCCATTAAGGTAAACAGTGGAGGATCTGGTGAAGACCACAACTAATGCCCTTGACTTCGTCAAATATAGTTCAGATATAATTTAATATTTATTTTTCTGAGTTATATTTGTTTTTTCAAGTTAATCATTTTACTAAATAACGCATCAACATGTATACCTTATTGTTCCTTTCCATCCTTTGTTTGAGCCACATTTATTATCTACCCATCGGTTTTCTAATTTGTTTCACTCCTTTTCTTTCTGTAATATTGTGTTATTCATTATATTCGGTTCCAGTTTGCAAGGCTTTCTCTTGCCTGTTCTTGTTCTTTGCGAGATGGGGCTACATACAGATGCTGAAAACATCAAGTGCGAATGCGGCAAAGAACAATCCTTGAAGCACTTGCTTCAATGTTAGATGTATCCATCTTCTTATACTGAATATGAACTCTTTCAGGCAACGCAGAATGCGCTTCACGTTACTAACTATTGATCATATTTCATGTAACATACCTTTCGTGTTTAAAAGTAATATTTGTCTGTATACAAGGTGCTTCTTTCACGAAAATATACAGTACACCTAGTGTACTGTACATATACTTTTAGAAAATTGGTATTGCATCACTTTACTTCTGATATGATTAAATAAATTCTTTACCTACCACTCCCCCTGTACCTTCATGGCCTGTACCGAGAATACCTTACGTTTGCCTCGATAATTTATAATTTCTTGTGGCTATTTCTAGCCGGGTGCAGCCCTTGTAAGGCAGACCCTCCGATGATGGTGGGTGACATCTGCCATGTGTAGGTAACTGCGTGTTATTGCGGTGGAGGATATTGTTATGTGTGGTTTGAGAATTGCAGGGATGTTGGGGACAGTACAAACACGCAGTCCCCGAGGTAAGAGAATTAACCATTTAAGGTTAAAATCTCCGACCCGGCAGGGATTCGAGCCAGGGACCTTCTGAACCGAAGAGTACTGCGCTGACCATTCAGCCAAGGAGTTTTGATTCAATTTAATACATATTTAATAATAGAATGTGGACCTCAAGCTGACATCCAAATATCTTAATTTTACTTCGTAGTCAGGTATAAAAATGGAAAGTGAATATTAATTAAGTAATGCATATGCAGAAGTAAGTAGTTAACAGAAATTAGAAATCGTTACAGGTATTCTGTAAATAATTATGTTGTGTAATATTTCTTCAACTTTTTTTAAAGTGTTATTTGTTCGTGGCGTCGACCTCTGCAGATCTTTTGCCACGACTTTCACCATATGATAGAAACCTGCGTGTAAGTGTAATTGCGGAAGTGTAGAGTGTTGAATGTGAGGAAAGGAACGTACCCAGGCCAGCGATATTAACCATTTACAATTAAAAACCCTGACCCGGCAGGGAATCGAACTCAGGGCCGCCGGGTGACAGGCGGTCAATATTAAGAAACTGGGATCCTTGTTCTTTTCACTAAAAAGGACCACTATGACTTTTTAAATGAAATGAAATGAAATGTCGTATGGCTTTTAGTGCCGGGATATCCCAGAACGGGTTCGGCTCGCCAGGTGCAGGTCGTTCTATTTGACTCCCGTAGGCGACCTGCGCGTCGTGATGAGGATGAAATGAGGATGAAGACAACACATACACCCAGTCCCCGTGTCATTGGAATTAACCAATTAAGGTTAAAATCCCCGACCCGGCCGGGAATCGAACCCGGGACCCTCTGAACCGAAGGCCAGTACGCTGACCGATCAGCCAACGAGTCGGACACTTTTTTTTAATTAACGTTGCACTAACCCTTACAGGCTTTCGATTACGATAGGGTAGGAAAAGGCATGGGCTGACAAGGTAGTAGCCGTGGTCTTAAGAAAGATTCAGACCGACATTTTCTTGGTTTGGGAAACAATGGAAAAACATTGTCAAGTCTGCGGACTATGGAATTTGAACCCACAATCTCCCGAATGCAAGCCTACATCTACACGACCCATACTGAGTAACCAACTCGCTCGGTAGTATTTATATCTGGGAAATTGAAGAGCCGTGATGTTGAAGTTATGTTGAGTCAAATCATTTCACATACAGTACAGATATTATACGATAACCTACAAGGTAATCGGTCCTAAAGGAAGAGAGTATCTCATTCTTGAAAAGTAAGACCTCGAAATTTTGCAACAGGTGATGAAAGGTAAGGTCATCAAACACTGTACCCTTTGGGATAGTGATTTACCAACAAGAGTGATCGTTAATACTTTGTACATTGATTGTGTACATTATTTCCAATTTTACAAACAACTGAAAAATATATTTTATAGTTCATATGTATTCATGACTGGGATATGTAGTACTCTATACCCTAAACAGAATGAACCCGAACTCCACCGACAAATTTTCGGAGGTTGTTCAGGGATACCTTCTGAGTATATTGGTATAAGGGACCCGTAGTCTCCGGTGGCACGTTAGAGAGTAATAATGTAATTATGATTTATTCGGTTTGTTACTCCAGTTATCCTGGTTTATGTGCAAATACCTCACCAAGAGTGAAAAAGCATGTAATATGCAATAACCAAAACGTACAACGCAAAACACAGCGTAATGCAACAACCCTCAGACGAAACACGTACACTTTTATTACAGGGTGTTCAGTCTGTTCTGGCAGTGTACAGAGTACGTAACAAATACAGAACTGTTCCCTTACATTTATTGTTCAAAATGTCAACCACAATGATCACGGCATCGTTGGCTTCCCGTTTTAAAGAATTCCTGAGGGACAAAATTCCGACACCCCGGAGTCTGTCAAGAACTAGAATGTGTTTTATTCAGTGCTATAGAGATGCAAAGCTAACTGGGGCAACAAACCAAACGAACAGCAGTTACTCTGTAATGTGTCACCGGAGACCAAGCAATATACTAAGAAGGTATCTCCAAAAGATTGCCGGTGGAGTTCTGGTTCTTCCTGTATAACACAGAATGTTTAAATTATGTACAACCATACATTCATGGCTTACGACAATTTAAGATACTGAAGAGTTGTAAAATCAAATGCTAAACACGAAAAATGTGAATAACAAGCTGTCGTTCCGAGAAGGGATCCAGTCATTTACTTTTATATTCTCCAAATACACACTATATTGCACCCATAAGGGCACAATATGTAATCTTGCTACATCGATTATTTTCCGTCGTAAAGCTTTCTTCGTGTCATAAATTCAACTCTGTACTTGCAGATAACAAATATCATCCGGTTTTTCTGTATTACTAGACTTAAGTTGCAAGGTTGTAACTCTCCACGTATGAGAGAGAGCGAGGGGGTGAGAGAGAGAGAGAGAGAGAGAGAGAGTGAGTGAGTGAGTTAGTGAGTAGCCTTAGGTAGGATGCTCTACGAGGACACCAGTGGCAATTCCAATTAATGTCTCGTCACTGCGACATACAGTTTTAAAGGTGAGGTGCATTTGCTCTATTCCACTCTGATGCTACCCTAAGAGAAATAGAATACAAAACGATAATCGGGAAAGAAAATAAATATTTAATTTTACTTGTGATTTCGCCCCGCTAACTCGGAATAGGTTTTCGGTGACCATGAGATAAGAAACAGCCGGCCCCGTGGTGTAGGGGTAGCGTGCCTGTCTCTTACACGGAGGCCATAGGTTCGATTCCCGGCCAGGTCAGGGATTTTCACCTGGACCTGAGGGCTGGTTCGAGGTCCACTCAGCCTACGTGATTAGAATTGAGGAGCTGTCTGACGGTGAGATAGCGGCCCCGGTCTAGAAAGCCAAGAATAACGGCCGACACGACACCTCGTAACCTGCAGGCCTTCGGGCTGATCAGCGGTCGCTTGGTAGGCCAAGGCCCTTCAAGGGCTGTAGTGCCATGGGGTTTTGTTTGGTTTGGTTATGAGATAGAATTGGGAAGGAAGCAACCGTGGCCTTAACTGAAAATAAGGGTGTATCCTAGTTGTGGTTATGAGTTCAGTATGAGGGGATATTCCCAAGAGGATAAGTAGCCTGGGGCAGGTTCGGTTACTCTGCCCACCCCTAAACGAGTCACGTAGTGCTCATCGTATTATAACTATAATTAAGAAACTTTCCGCTTCTCCAGCTCCTCAGCAAAATGATCAGCGTCAAGGCCTTCGATTCCCGGCTGGGTCGGGGATTTTAACCGCTTATAGTTAGTTCCGCCGACTCAGGAACTGGGTGTTTGTGTTCGTGTCAATACACACAACACTCCACACTACTAACCAGCACAGCAACACACAGTAGTGAATACATTGCTCCACATAGGGTTGGCATCAGGAAGGGCATCTGGCTGTAAAACACGGCAGAAAGATTGCAGTCCGACTCGTTGACTGAATGGTCAGCGTCCTGGCCTTCGGTTCAGAGGGTCCTGGGTTCGATTCCCGACCGGGTCGGGATTTTAACCTTCATTGGTTAGTTCCATTGTCTCGGGGGCTGGGTGTTTGTGCTGTCCCCAACATCCCTCCAACTCACACACCACACACAACACTATCCTCCACCACAATAACACGCAGTTACCTACACATGGCAGATGCAGCCCACACTCATTGGAGGGTCTGCCTTACAAGGGCTGCACTCAGCTAGAAATGGCCACACGAAATTATTATTATAGAAAGATTGCAAGCGG